>NW_018233764.1:0-416 GCF_001263595.1 Phalaenopsis equestris
TTTTTTTCTTTGGTCATCCATGAAGTGGTGGTAATACGACAACAATTTTCTAGATACTCTCATATCCATCAGTATTCGCCAGAGGATGGAATCTACTCCCTCGTAGGAGTAGATAATATTTATGGTAATCCTTCTTCAGATTGATGAGGCTCCTCTTCAATGGGTGTCTTCTCAGGAGCCTGAGCTTTGATGGCCCTTCGAACCTTTCTGTTACGGTTCCTTCTTTGGGTTCGGATCAGTGGTACAGTCTTTGAGCTTGTCCCTATTTCAAACATGGGTGGTGGGACTGTTAATCCCTCAATCGAATCTTCAATAATCATTACTTCTTTACCCTTAGCAGCAGCGGGGATAGCAGGTTTAGCGGGTGTCGAGAAGCAGCAATTTTGGCCTTCTTGCAGACAGGGAAGTCTTGAAGG
>NW_018233765.1:0-1201 GCF_001263595.1 Phalaenopsis equestris
TATTATTTTAAGAAAAAGATAGTGCGAGTTTAAAAGTAGGTAGGGCAAGTACGAGAAAAAATATTATGTTCGTCGACCAGATGTATAGATGATGACATAGTGCATACTACTACATGTGACGGCTGTATGGTGTGATCTAGATGGTCGATTACAAGTTCAATTTACCAAAAGTGGTATTTTTCATGCAAAGTGCATATGTATAAAGTAATCTGATAATTAGAATTGATACGTCATCAATAAAATTCCACTATCTAGCAACCATCATGTGACATTACATAGATCTCGAGGTGATTTTTTGAACATGACATTCAAATCTCGATAAAAAATCAATTAAAACTCTGATTTTAGTAAACTTATAGTAAAACTAATCGACTTGACAAAAAGAACTTAATGTTAAAAAAATTGGTATAATCCGAACCAAATCAAGCTCATATCAAACCATTAAATCATTTTTTGAAGTTTCCTGGACATTTGAAAAATAAAACAAATGTCGATTTTTAAGTCTTTAGAGTCAAATCGAGTGTCTTGACAAAAATGAATTCAACGAGCCCTAGATCACTCAATTATGCTTTTGAAAAATGGACGAAAGAGAATACGTGATTTGTAAATAACAATGTTTTGGTTGTTCCGTATCTAATTATCTAAAAAAAGTTAAAACCTTTAACAAGTGACTAGGATAGATAGCGAGAGAGTGCGTGTGCGTGCATGATCTTAAGGTGATGTTTTGCTGCAACTAAGTTTTACGTCAAATAACATTGATCAAGTTCAATAAATTTAGATTTATCAAATTCATAATCATATTTTCGAAAAAATATTACTTCCGGATGTAGAGACAAACCACCAACAATTACGTCACCAGTCGATGAGATGTACGAGTAACTCGTACTTTCTAGGCAATTTCTTTTTGGATGGATTTAAGTTAAATTCATAGTTGAATTGGATAAATGGCATACTGCCAAACACCGCCAAAAGGAAAATGGGAAGCTGTGATTGGAAAAGGGCGCGGCTTCGTCTTGCCCTAACTGCTCTTCAATCTCTCGCTCGTGGTCTCATGGATTCTCAGGTGAGTCGTTTTCGTCCTTGATTATCGATCGAATTCCATGCGAGGAGCCCGTCAACAGGCTATACTATCTTATTGCTGGAGTAGATAGAATCAATCGATGTTGGCGCAATTTCGTTTGATTCGATTGAATGCCCTTTT
>NW_018233766.1:0-612 GCF_001263595.1 Phalaenopsis equestris
CAAGAACCTTGAAGCAATAATTGATCTTATCAAAGAACAAGAGAAATTGTTCAAGGAGTTCCAAGGGTTGGTTTTATTGGTCGTGTTCAGGTTTTATTCTTATGAAACATTTCACGAACGCTGATTTTATTGGAATATTCCGCCAAAGATTAAAATGAAACCATGCGGATCAGCGGAAATAAACCTGTCTGACGTCAACGACGCTGGTTGTATTTTGGTTTCTTTACGGTCGTTTTCAGGTTTTATTCATGTAAAGCGTTTTACGAGCGCTGATTTTATTGAAATATGCCACCATAACTCCTAAATAAAACCATAGTAAAACAAATGTATGTTTCAACTTAAACAACAATAATACAACAATAAAAACTCATGAATAAATAGTCTATATATTATCATGTATGTCCATCAGTAAGCTCGTATATGTCCCTCTTTATTGTGTTTGAGAAAATTCCTGTACATTGATACTATTAATGAGTAAATATCAGGAAAAAAGTCTAGATCGAATAGATAAAATTTCAGAATGATCGATTTTGCAATCTGACTAAAGTGATCTGCCATTGAAAATAAATTTGGATATCATTCCAGAATGCTATCATGAATTGAAACAATATC
>NW_018233767.1:0-248 GCF_001263595.1 Phalaenopsis equestris
CGATCGACGTGCGCTGCTTCTGCGTCTGCATCTGTGTCGATTGACGTTTATTGTTGTAGAATTAGCATCATGGCGTTCGTATGTTGCCGCCCTCGCCAGTGATAACCCCGTCTTTGCCCCTCTTTTGAATATGTTTTGGCAACGATACCACGACAATTTTGCTCTTGACACTGAAACCGAATTTCTCAAAAAGGCTTCCCGTAAAAACGATAAACAACAAGGCAATGACTTTGTTATTGTGGTGATAG
>NW_018233768.1:0-6653 GCF_001263595.1 Phalaenopsis equestris
TCATGAACTGAAAATGATTGTAAATCTCCCTTAATGCAATGTTATTGTCCTTCTTTGGAATATTTAATGCATTTGTGTAGGCAAGATGGAATCATGACCAAGCAGAGAATTGAAAGAGGTCTCGGTTTTAATGATACGGAATTTAGCAGTTGTTACTAATTCTCCAACTTTCATATGCAGTCTAATCGATCCAAGGGCTCTTTCTCCCTTCTAATTAAATCCTTTTAACATCATTTTATCTATTATAAGATCTTGAGCTTCAATATTCAAATATATCAATGTTCATAGAATCATTAGGTTGAGTGACGCTCCAGGATCTACAAAACCTCTAGACAATACAAATCTGTCAATATTAACGGAGATGTAGAGTGGCCAGTTATGGTCAACAATGTTAAAAAACAAGTCTTCAGCTGTGAATCTTGTCCCAGGTTGTTCCATCAGCAAAAAACTTCATCCAAGGATGTGCTAGCCAACTGAGCTGATAAAATCTCTGGTTCTAGCAAAGCTATAACCAGAGACTCTCTCTTCTCCTTTAATAAGATTAGAGATTCATAAATGCTTAGTTTAGCTGGCACCCTCGTAAGAGGAGCTAGTAGGACACAATCCAGTTTATATAATCCTCCAATCTTTACTTGATTATGTGGTTCTTCCATTGACAGAGTTGGAGGTAGCTCTTCTTGAGTTACTATCTATTTCCCTTTATCTACTAGAGCTGACATAGAGGGTAATCCTTTCCCAGTCCTTAGATTTATTAATGTGATTTCAACTTCTTCTTGAGATGTTGTAGGTAAAACTTCCAGTATCTCTTATTTATCAGAAAGTTCCAAATTGATGGCAAACAATGTGCCATGATGCTCGAGGACTGGCCCCTCACTCCTGGTGCTATCGTAACCAGTGTTGTCGATGTCTTCTTCATTCTCATTACCGGGCTTGTCAGACTTAAGCACAATTTGAGGATTGATTTGGGAATTGAGATCGAAGTTAGATTAAGCAAAGTCAGTTACATTATCTCTAAAAGTAATTAAAATGTAGCCAAAATCATAATCATTATATCAATAATACCTCTGGTGGGGCAAAAATATAATCATACATGGTCAGGGGTTCAAGGATTTTCTTCCTTGAATCTCAGACAACAAATCTAACAGAGGCAGCCCCTATCCTACCCCACATGCTATCGGTCTTTGTGGTGGCATTCTTCTATTTCTCTTCTGGTTTCAGTGGTTTCTCTAGAAAAATTTCCATCTCTAGCTGAGCAGACTGTAGACTCTGAATGGGTACATGAGCTTATGCAGTTTGGATCTTATTCAGTATCTTCTTGGATGACTTTCTACAAACTGTACTCCATCCATCTTTTTTGGAATACGAATCTATTGGAGTGATTGGTTTGGCCGAAATCATATTTACCAAACCTTTTTTAGGTTCTCTTAAATATTTTTTCTAGATTGCTATATTCCTTTATGATTTTTCTCTAGCTAATCCTTGAAAACAAAACATTCCACTATAGTATTTCCATGCATCCTGTGTTACGGGCAATAATTGGGTGGATCTTTCTTGTCGACCTCCTCAGGCTTCTTTAGATCTAGCAATCTGAACTCAAACTTCTTCATCAGACTTTAGAACATTTTGGGTACGACTTCATCTTTGAAGGAATATACTACTTTCTTTCATTCTGTAATGGTCAAACCATTTTTTTTTGGTTCAATATGATCCTCATTGATGCAACTGCTAGCTAGAATGCCCATATTGTTGTGTTCCTTGTTGAGCATGTTGTGATGACAGCTGGGAACCTTGAAGAGAATGTTCTGCCTATATATTCATTAGTTGCTTTCCCTTTTCAATCGTTGCCACTGTCTCGGACTTCTTCTCAAATATTCAGGCTATTCTGGACTTTTTCAATTTCTCCTGAGAATCCATGTGTTTAACTTCCTCTTGCAGATTGCTAGCTTTGCTGAGTAGCATCTTGAAGGACTTGATGGTGAGTCCCTTAAGAATGAAAGCTATTGGCCCATGGATGCTTTTGAGTAGGATCTTAATTGTATGATTTTCCTATAGCTGAGGTTCACACTTCATGTTATTGTTTCTCCACCTCAAGATATAATCTACTAGAGTCTTGTTAGGCTTTTCCCTATCTACTACAAGATCCTTAACTGAAACGTGATGCTGCGCTCCAGTAAATATATTTACAAATAACTGTTCTAACTCAGTGAATGTCTTCACTGATCCGTTGGGCAACTCAGAATACCAATCAAATGCTATTCCCGACAGACTGGAATTTTATGATAGATTTTGAGAAAATCCTTTGGTGATGAACTCTTACTTAGTAGATTTAAGTTTTCAGCATTTTACAATGTGATTTTTGGAATTTTGGGAATTTATTCAGATTTTCATCAAATTTTCTTAGATTTTCCATGGCACCAAGAACTAGCAAAGGAAAAAAGAAAAGTAGATTATGATATCTTTAACCTAATATAAATTTATAGTTTTAATTTTCAATAATAAAGGTTAATTTTAAAAAATAAGATATTTGGTATAAGAGAATAAGACTATCTTTTTCTATTTTGAGTAAAGAAATTTGTATTTTGAAGTATTAAAAATCTTAAAGATTCATGTAAGAAGAAAAAAAAATTAAATTTTATGAAATCTTTAACCTAATATAAATTTATTAAGTGAAGATATGTGAAAAGTTTTTGACTTTAAGAAAAGGATAGTGAAGTTCAAAATTATTAAAGGCTATCCAGATATAGTAATGCTCACATAAAAAAAGGGAGAAAAAGAAAAAGAAAAAGAAAAGAAAAAGGATTGAAAATGATCCTCAAAAGAAAAGAAAAAGATAATGTGGGGAGAAGCTTGAGGAGTTGCCTAATTAAAAATTGGCTTCACTTAAATCAACTTAAAGAAGAAGGCTTGACTACATTTTCTAAACATTTATTTGAGTATTAACTTATTTAATAGTAAAGTTTCATGAACTTCTTTTTCATATGAATACTCTAAGTGGCTTTAATATGATAATTTGCAATTTTTCTTGAAAAGAATAGAGAATCAGAAACCTTAGACTATATTGCTTGATATTCTTATACCTTTAGTATTAACTAGAGTTGTTTTGAATTTTTCTTAAGCTATACTATTATGTTTAGTGGACTAAAATATGGAAATCTAGAAGTAAAATTATTTACCATAAGTCATATTTATAGTGGTAAAGGAGTTACATGAGGACAAGTAATAAGTAAGTTTGGGGGATTTTGATACACAAAAAATATATGTATTTTTAGACCCATATTTTATACTACTTTTTAGTGATATTGCACTTTAATGGAAGGTATTTTTCATGTTTTCTTGCAGGTTTTTGAATTTTAGGACTTGGAGCAAAAAGGAAGCAAAAAGAATGAAATTTAGAGTCAAAATGAATAAGTCAAAAATTTGTTCAGCGTCGATGGCGCTGTTTGATAGAGAGGCAAATTAAATTGCAGAACACTGGCGCTGACGATGCCAGAAAGGGCGTCGACAGTGCCAGTGTCAGTTCAAACCCTGTTTCTAGAAGATTCAACAAATTTGGACGCTTTTTTAAGAGTTTGTGGATGCACCTATTCGAGAACCGAATCTAGGGTCAATTTGGGGCCGAAATTGATCAGAAAATTCACTGCTTTTTTTGTCATTCCTCACCCCAAATTAATCTCATACGCACCATACACTTTTCCATCTTCATTCCACCATCATTTTGGAGACTATTATTGATTTTTCTTTAAGAATTTAGAGTTACTGTGTAGAGATTAAGTGTGAATTCTTCTTTAAGAGTGTTGGAGAAGGAGACAAGTGAGAGATCTCTTCTTCCTACATTTCCTAGGAAACGCTACAAGGGATTAGCTTTGAGAAAGTGTTTCAGATAAGTGTTGTTTTTTTATTAGTGTTGTATAAACTTTATTTTATATATAAAATTTGTATTTTGTTGTATCTTTCTCATGAAGCTTGAGTAGTTTCCTTTTTATAGGGGCTAAGATATTTGGTAAAAGAGAATAAGACTATGTTTTTCTTTTTTTAGTAAAAGAAATTTGTATTTTTGAAGTATTAAAAATCTTAAAGAGGTTCATGTAAAAAAAAAAATTAAATTTTATGAAATCTTTAACCTAATATAAATTTATTAAGTGAAGATATGTGAAAAGTTTTTGACTTTAAGAAAAGGATAGTGAAGTTCAAAATCATTAAAGGCTATCCAGATATAGTAATGCTCACATAAAAAAAGGGAGAAAAAGAAAAAAGAAAAGAAAAGAAAAAGGATTGAAAATGATCCTCAAAAGAAAAGAAAAAGATAATGTGGGGAGAAGCTTGAGGAGTTGCCTAATTAAAAATTGGCTTCACTTAAATCAACTTAAAGAAGAAGGCTTGACTACATTTTCTAAACATTTATTTGAGTATTAACTTATTTAATAGTAAAGTTTCATGAACTTCTTTTTCATATGAATACTCTAAGTGGCTTTAATATGATAATTTGCAATTTTTCTTGAAAAGAATAGAGAATCAGAAACCTTAGACTATATTGCTTGATATTCTTATACCTTTAGTATTAACTAGAGTTGTTTTGAATTTTTCTTAAGCTATACTATCATGTTTAGTGGACTAAAATATGAAAATCTAGAAGTAAAATTATTTACCATAAGTCATATTTATAGTGGTAAAGGAGTTACTTGAGGACAAGTAATAAGTAAGTTTGGGGGATTTTGATACACAAAAAATATATGCATTTTTAAACCCATATTTTATATTGCACTTTAATGGAAGGTATTTTTCATGTTTTCTTGCAGGTTTTTGAATTTTAGGACTTGGAGCAAAAAGGAAGTAAAAAGAATGAAATTTGGAGTCAAAATGAATAAGTCAAAAATTTGTTCAGCGTCGATGGCGCTGTTTGATAGAGAGGCAAATTAAATTGCAGAACACTGGCGCTGACGATGCCAGAAAGGGCGTCGACAGTGCCAGTGTCAGTTCAAACCCTGTTTCTAGAAGATTCAACAAATTTGGACGCTTTTTTAAGAGTTTGTGGATGCACCTATTCGAGAACCGAATCTAGGGTCAATTTGGGGCCGAAATTGATCAGAAAATTCACTTCTTTTTTGTCATTCCTCACCCCAAATTAATCTCATACGCACCATACACTTTTCCATCTTCATTCCACCATCATTTTTGAGACTATTATTGATTTTTCTTTAAGAATTTAGAGTTACTGTGTAGAGATTAAGTGTGAATTCTTCTTTAAGAGTGTTGGAGAAGGAGACAAGTGAGAGATCTCTTCTTCCTACATTTCCTAGGAAACGCTACAAGGGATTAGCTTTGAGAAAGTGTTTCAGATAAGTGTTGTTTTTTTATTAGTGTTGTATAAACTTTATTTTATATATAAAATTTGTATTTTGTTGGTATTTTGTTGAATTTGTATTTTGTTGTATCTTTCTCATGAAGCTTGAGTAGTTTCCTTTATCTTTCTCCCCACTCCTAGATATGCTGAAATGAAGAGATAATATGGATGTGTCAATGTTAAAATATAAAATAAATTATGATGGTTTTTCAACTCTGAACTTAATTTACTTTTCAATCTGTCCAATTGGATTGTTAAAATTTGTTATGAAACATATAATTTGGGAATGGAGTATGAGTTCTACAACATAGTGAAGATCACATTTGATTCCATGATGGAGAATTTTGTTCATAAGTGCAAATAAATAAAGAAATATACATTGTTGGGTGTAGAATTGGAGATTTTATGGTGACAGACTAAATTCCCAAATTCAATCTTAGTGTTTAAATAACTAAAGCTAGAGTTAGCCTTCAGGTGAAGGGAAGTGGGAGCTCTGGAGTGAGAGCCAATATCCTCCTAGCCTAGCCATGGATTTAAGGAGTAAACCTACGATTAGCCAATGATTTTCTAAAATACTGTATCAGGGTAGAGAATTAAAACTGCTCTTATTTGGCACAATACATGTTAAAACCATTTATCTCGTCTCATTTTACCAAAATCTCATTATAGTGGGAAAGATGCTTTTTCACATAAGAAATATTTATCACATAAACATAATTTAATAGTTTAGTAGTTATTGCTTAAACTTTGCACTTCAGTTTTGCTAGTAGTTAAATAATTATGTTCTAATACTATCTCAACATTCGAAATTAGTGATAGTAATTTTGTTTTACTTTCTGTAAAATTCTTAGTTAATTTATCATTTCAAATTTAAACCTTCCCCGTGGGATCGATATTTGGGGCTTAAATAGAAAGTCCTTCATTACTTGATAACCATATGTATACTTGCGTAGAATCCCAACATAAATTCCTTAAATTTCTTATTTAATAAACTATTGCATTAAGATTTTGGCACCATTGCATAGCGGAGCCAACTTTATAAATTTTGCACAACTATATTCTCAGGATCAACTGTGAAGAGCTCAATTTATAGCCATGGCCACTAGGCTGAGCTCAGGGGTGGCTGGTGGGTGCAATGGTTTGTTGAGGTGGAGGGAAGAAAAGCTCTAGTGGCCAATGGTGTTAGCACACTCAGAGAAGTTTAATTTTGGGTTTTGGCTACTTGGGTCTCTCTTAGGCTGGTTTTTTCTGGTGGTAGAGGTGGTGGCTAGCTAGGTTTAAGTCACTTTTGGACTCACGGAGGCCAGGGGGT
>NW_018233769.1:0-6749 GCF_001263595.1 Phalaenopsis equestris
ACTTCTCAATAGGAGGATACTTTACCTTTATTGGTATTAGATGTCAACTCATTTAGCAGAGTGTGTTTTTCTTACCCTCACCATTGTTCTGAGCTAATAGGGCTCTAAGAGAGTCGTTTAAAGCCGCGGTATAAAGTATCAATAGTCTTCCTGGGATAGGGCTGCCAAAATAGGTGGTGTCATTAATTATTTTTTAATTTCTTCGAAAACCCACTGGCATGACTCTCCCCATTAGAATTTAGCATTCTTTTGGAGTAATGTCGAAAAGGGATAACACCTTCTTGACAGATTAAATATGAAACATCTTAGGTGTGTCAATTTGCTTTGAAAGGAATGTAGCTGCTTCAAGGCTCAAGGAGGTTAGATTCCCCAATGATGAACAATGAATCCTAGAAATTTCTTGGAGGTGACACCAAAAGCACACTTTAAGGGATTCATCTTTAGATTGTATTGTTGTAATCATTTAAAGATGATTCTCAAATCATACAATGATCGCTCCTTTCTTTGCTCTAGATGACCAAGTCATCTACGTAACACTTCACCTGTTGTAAATGAGGTCATCAAAAATCTTTGTCATTGCTCTTTGGTAACGAACTCCAATATTGTTCAATCCGAAAGGCATCACTATGTAACGAAAGATCCCAATCGGCGTTCTGTAGGTTGTAAGCACTGCATCTTCTGGCACCATCTCGATCTGATTGTAACTAGATGATCCATCCATGAAAGTGAAAATCTTATGTGCTGATGTAATGCCCACCATTTACTCTGGTATCGATAACAAGAACTCGATAACAGGAACTCATCCTTTGAACACACTTTGATTAAGTCCTTGAAGTGGACACACACCCAAATTTATCATTTTTTCTTCTTAACTGATACAATGTTGGCTAACCATGTGAGATACTTCTCTTCTCACATAAAGTTAGCATCTATTAATTTCTCCACCTCGGTAATGACTTATTGCTCCATTTCAAGGTGCATTCTTTGAGGAGCTTGTTTTACTGTGGTCATACCTTTGTCCACTCCAAGCCTGTAAACTATCACTTTTGGAGATAATCCCAACATTTCATTTTAACTCCAAATGAAGCAATCCTTGAATTATGATAGTAACTTGATTAAATCATTAGACCCTTCTTTGTTGAGTGGAGAAGTTATGATGGTAGGTCGGGGATGCTACTCAGTTCTAAGGTTAATTTCCTTTAATTCATCCACTGTTGTTTTAATTTCATCTTCAATATTTGGCGAAGCATCATCTATTAGAGAATCTTCAAAATCATCTTCAACATCAAGGCAATCCTCTTGCAACCCGCTAGTAACAACTGTACAGAATTTTGAACCGTCGGCTGGTCCTATCATACCAAATCTGACAAATTTTTTTGGGTTGAGAGCTCAAACTTTAATGTTCCACAATTTCTCAAAAAGATTTAAATCATCTTTTGAACACAAGGAGAGCAATACCAAACTGGTAATTCCATGAATTCATTAGAATCATCTTTTTTTAAGTTTATATGAGTTTTCAAATTAGGAGAAGGAGAAGCACAGTAAAATTTAATCGATTTCAAGCCAACACTCTAGACTTCCTTTACCTTTAAACTCTCAACCTTGTGGGGATGAATTAGAGTAAAGTTCATGGCTTGCACGTAGTGGTTGATCCGATCATAAATCGACTCATATTCACTCTCTTTGTGTTGTCAAGGAGATCTAGAATTGGGGCTTCTTCTAGTTTACTGTCATTGTATCTTTGTCAGACTTATCTTCTTCAAAACTTCCTTCCACATCGATGTTGATGGTTGTAATTTTCCATTCAACAATCTTGTTAATTCTTCCTCATTTGCATCCCAGACCTTGATCTTAGATGTGTGGGCTAAGAGAATCTCCACCGACTCATTGCAAAGGAGGGCGAACGATCATTGAATTGGAGTTGAATGATCCCTTTCTTGCGATCAATTTGAATCTTCAATTTTATTCCCCACAATTTCTCAGGAAAAGCCATCTTCTTCGGAGGAGCATAATAGGTTGTATCATTATGGATACCTACTTCATGTATTGAGAATGGTTTTAGGTCTGTCTTGATGCAGTGTTCTTGTCCTTCTTTGTAATACTTGATGCACTGGTGCAACGACGACAATAACATTTTATGCTCGTGAATCCACGGTCGACCAAGCAAAGCATTAAACAAAGTTTTCACAACAATGATATGGAATTTAATGATTGTTACTAGCTCACCAACTTTCATTAGTAGTGTAATCGATCAAAGTACTTTTTCTCCTTCCTAATTAAATCCTTTTAATATCATTATATCAGTGGTAAGTTCTTGTGTGTTGATGCCCAAATATGCTATCGTCCATAAACTCATTAAGTTAAGCAACGCTCTTGGCTCTACCAAGACTCTGAAGAGTACAAATCTGTTGATGTTGATAAAAATGTAGAGCGATCGATTGTGGTCAGTAGTAACAACTAAAAAATATTCATTGTTGAAGGTTATCCCAAGTTGTTCCTTCAACAAACAAACTTCATTGGAGGATGTGTTAGCCTACTATGCTAAACGAATTTTTGGATCAAGAAAGTCTTGATCAAATGCTTCCTTCATCTCCTTTGACAGGATCATATTGTCGTAAATGTTTAGCTTGGCTGGCAGCTTTCTAAAATGAGCTAGTACGTTATAATCTACTTTATTGAAGCCTCTAATTTTCTCCTGAGCTTGTGTTTCTTCCATTGGCAGAGGCGTCTCTTCTCGAGTAACTACTTGCTTTCCTTTTTTCATTGGAGCCGCTCTTGGGGGTAATACCTTCCCACTCCTCAGATTCACTTCTATGATCTCTTCCACTTCTTGAGTTGGACCCAGAGTTTCTCCTCCAGACATCATGGTTGATTCATTTGGCATTGATTCTAAATCAAAAAATTCCAAGTTGATGGCAATCAATGTTCCTTGGCACTCCAAGACCGACTCCTCACTCTCTGAACTGTCATAGACTATATTATCGACATCTTCTTCATTTTTTCTGTTGTACTCATCAAAATTCAGAATGATTTGAGGTTCATTCCGAAAATCAAAATTGGGGTCTGATTGGTTGTGGTCAGTTACGTCGTCATTAGAGGCAATTAAAACGTAGCCGAAATCACAACTATTATAATCAAAAGACCTCGGAGGGGCGTAGAGATAATCATATAGAGTTAGTAATTTGAGAGATTTCTCCCCTAAATTCAAGATAACAAATCTAAAGGGGGTAGCGCCTATCCTACCTCTGGCGCTATTAGTCCTTACTTTGTCCACGATCTCCTTCTTTCATTGTGGTGGCTCTTATGGCATAATCTCCAGCATTAGATTGGTAGGTTGCAGACTCTAAGCGAAGGCTTACAATAAAGTGGTATGAATCTGATCTAGTATCTTCTTAGAGGATCTACTCCAAATTGTGCTCTATCCACCCTTATCTGCATAAGGATATATCAAAATAATTGGCTTGACCAAAATCATATTTATAGAATGTCTTTCAAGTTCATTTAAATATTTTTTGGAATTGTTATATTTTTATTTTTAAAATTTTTCTTGAATTAATCCTTGAAGCTAAAATAGCTTTTTATGGCGTGTTCAAGTAATCTGTGGTAAGGGTAGTAGTAGGGGTGATCCTTCTTGTCAACCTCCTCTACTTCTTTAGCTTAGGCTTCTTCATTAGGTTTCTGAACATCTTTGATATAGCTTCATCTTTGAAGGAGTACACCCTGTTCAACTAATTTTCCATCGACAAACCTTTTCTTCTATCTATCATATTTAGTCTCTGCTACTGCTATCCAGGCTTACTATTATGTTGACCATACTGCTACTGAGACTGGCTTCATTGTGATGATAATTGGGAATCTTGATGAGACTGCTCGGCCTGAATCCTCATTGGTTGCTTGCCCTTATCAACCGTTTCCACTGTCCCAGACATTTTCTCAAATGCCTTAGTTGATCTAGACTCTTAAGCCTTTTCCAAAGACTCCATATGCTTAATTTTTTCTTGTAAATTGTAGGCTTTGCTGAGTAACTTTTCAAATGACTTAATCGTAAGTCCCTAAGAATGAAGGCTAATAGATCGTGGATGCTCTTGAGTAGAATCTTGATTTCATGTTGCTCCTAAAGTTGAGGCTCACACTTCATGCTCTAGTTCCTACATCTCAAAATATAGTCCACCAAGGTCTCGCTATGCTTATGTCGCTCTACCACAAGCTCTCTTATGTGACATGGTGCTGAGCTCCAGTAAATCTCTCCGCAAACAAGCTCTCCTACTCATCAAACATCTTGAACAATCCATTGGGTAATTCCGCATACCAATCAAATGTAATCCCTAAGAAATTGCTCACAAACTGACAAAACAACAGTGCTTCATTACCCCTCGCATTGAAGCATCTTTCCTGGAAGTGTGCAACGTATTGTAGAGGGTTTCCTCTTCCATAAAAGGTCTTAAAGGTTAGTAGTACAAAGCCCTTGGGATATGGCATGACATCGAATTCCTCCAGGTAGGGTCTGCCTTCTGAAATTGATGCACCTCTTTTAGATTGGGCTAAGGCCTCTCTTAGTTGCTCCTCGAGAAAAGGTGGAGCATCGTGTGCAGATGCGCTGACTTGGTTTTGACGACATTAATTTCCATGAATTCCTCATCAAGAGATTCTGATAAATCATAATTTGAATCATATACATACATTCCTCGCTCCTTTGCCAATTCTGAAATCTTAGCTCTGAGCTTCCTTACTTTATCATCAACTGCTTTCTCGTTAAGTAACTTGAGATCAGTTGTCTTTTCTTGACCATCATTCCTTTCTGCAACGGACTTTGAAGCAACGACAATAATGATATCTGGAGCATTGGACTCATGATCCATCTCATATAATTGCCTCATGGGCTTCTTAGGGTGTACTGGCGTGCAACCTTCGGTATCCACACTTTTCCCTTTGATGTTTATGTCTTGAGATGGGGTGTCTCGGTGGTGACATTAGTATGTCGAAGAGAAGTGCGCTCCTTATGGTGTGAAACATGTATAGCGGTAAATTATGCAGGTTTTTTGTATGTTTTTTCAATACTACAACACACACACAACAACACAATTAGTAAATATACAAATCAATCACAATAAAAACCACTTCATTATAAGTAGTTTTATATTTTAAAATCTTTAAGCTGTCAAACCAAATAACTACATAAATATACGTATCACTCAAATAATAAATGGATCTAATGGAGTCCTCAGCATCAATCTCATAGAGAGATGGAAATTCTTATGGTTATAATGTAAACAAAATTTCAAATTATAAAAACTTAAGTAAGAAAAACAAATCTAAAGTAAATTTAATGTATGTTAAATGAAATGTAGCTAAAAGAACTAAGTTAACTAAGCTAATTTCTAAACTTCAAATTAAGACTTACTAAGATTAAACAAAGTTTTATAATTAAGAGTTCAAATTCAAGAAAGCATCATTCCCTTTTACAATGAGCTTATGAGTAGTAAAATAACTAAAACAATTTAAAATTATATATAAAATTGTATTATGCCAAATAGGAGCAATTCTATTCTTTACCATCTGTCGAGTGCATAAAGAACATAGTCTAATCCAGAGTTTGGTCCCTAAACCTATGGTTAGGTTGAGAGGATGCTAGTTCCCACTCCAGAGCTCCCACTTCTCCCTCCCCTGATGGCTAAAAATCTTACTTTAGTTTCCAAGAAACAGGACCAAATTGGGAATTTTAGTCTGTCACCCTAAAATCTCTAATTCTACACCCATAAAAATACATTTCCTTATTTATTTGCACTCAAGCCCATAAACTACATTCTCACCCATTAAATTCAATGTGATTCTTACCTTGTTGTAGAAAGCATAACCCCTTGGGATCTTATGTTTCTCAACAAATTTTAACGTTTCAATTGGTAAGATCAAAAAGTAAATGAAGATCAAAGTTCAAATCATTAAAATTTATTGACATTTGAATTGCACAAAAATATTAATTTTTCACAAAATTATATCTCATTGTAGGGAGAAAGTTAAAGAAGACTACTTAGAATTCATGAGAAGGATACTACAAAACATGGATTTTATAAATAAAAATAAGTTTATAAAATAAAGAAAAGAAAGAATACAACTTATCTCACACTCCTCCTCAAGAAAATTCCTTGATGTCCCTTTTAAGCACTTTCTCTCTTTACAATCACACTCAATTGTCTCTTAGAATTGCAATGAAGAAGAAATCTCTCACCTTACTAATCCTCTTACAACTCTAGAAGAGAATCCTCTCTAAAACCTAACTCCTCCCCAAGACTTCGAACGCCACCTTCACACACCACCATAAAGACCTCTCTTTTTTTAATTGGGGGTCATCCTTGTCTTCAAAGGAATTCAAAATTCCTTCTTTTTTCCCAAGAGGCACACCTCTTCACATCACGAACAAATCCCTTCATCCAAGAGACATATCTTTTCATTCAAAAGCCTTTTCAAAGTGTCTAGATGCATTGAACCACTCTATGGGGTGTTTGATTTGCTTAGAGCCTTATAGAACCTCTAAAAAATAGCCAATAACCGCCATAATCCATCTTAATTCATCTTTGGTGCCACTCACATCTGTTCTGATTCCTTTGGCACCAGTTTATTGGTGTTCTATGCTATTCTCTAGATTCTGACGCCTATAGCACCAGTTCTGACACCTCTTCTCTGTAAAATGGTGCCTCTAGCGGCAGTATGCTAAAGAAGTGCATTTTGACTCCAAATTTCTTCCTTTTTGC
>NW_018233770.1:0-230 GCF_001263595.1 Phalaenopsis equestris
TGGTACATTGCTTTGACATTCTTCAATTCAAAAGGCATTAGTGTGTGGCAATTTATTTTGATTGATGTCCTGAAAGCTCTATATGTTGCCTCTTTCGATGCCATATTTATCTGATTGTATCCTAATGATCCATCCATAAAAGAGAAGATTGTGTGTGATGATGCAACGTACACATGACAGTTACAATAATAAATTTGCAATGTAAAACGAACTAAAAAAACTTCAATAAA
>NW_018233771.1:0-356 GCF_001263595.1 Phalaenopsis equestris
CACTATTATTTTCCTCCCCAAATCATCAATCAAAGGCCAATGGAATCAACTTAGAACCATAAGCTTGACTAATGTGATCAGTAGAATAATTGGTAAGATTTTGGCAAGGAGGCTGCAATTTGTCTTGCAGAAAATAATCAGTCCTAGCCAAATAGCCTTTGTAAAGGGCAGGAGAATAGGTTTTAATGTTCTTCTTGCTCAGGAATTGTTGCTGGACATTGAGAAACCTTACAAAGGAGGAAACATAGTTTACAAACCGAACCTAAGAAGGCATATGACATGATACACTAGGACTTCATTGTTGAAATTCTGTTGGCCAAAGGGTTCTCTACTGACTCTTGAAACATTATCAATAG
>NW_018233772.1:0-374 GCF_001263595.1 Phalaenopsis equestris
CTGAAACCCTGGCTAAAAGCTTCCACGCCGTGCCAGGCGAGCTGCTCCTCTGCGACAAATCCTCGCCTTTGTCGTCCTTTCCCCACGCGAGGTTTGTCTCTTCTCTTGGCTCGGCTCACCACCCAGGTGAGGGACGGGAGAGGCTTCTCCTCCCTTTTCTGCTATAAAACCTTACTTGGGAAAGAGGTTTAGGGTTGGGCGAAAAATTTTTGAGACGGTGGGGGGGTCTCTTCTAATTTCATTTTTACCTTTTCTTCTCATCTTCTGTGGCTTGGGGGTTGTTGAAAATTTTGAGAGAGTTCTTGAGAGATTTTTTTAAGGAGATTCGGGTGTTTTTCCACCTCTATTCTTCATTCGATTAGGGTGATTTCTTT
>NW_018233773.1:0-442 GCF_001263595.1 Phalaenopsis equestris
GATGATTTAGGTTATTTCGTGGGCCCCGTGTGCTGGTGAGCCGCTACCCATTCGGGTTGTGAGAGACTCCCTCTCTGCCCGATGGCTTAGGGCGAGCTTTGAAGCATCGGGACTGTTCCCACATGGAATAACCTTCCCTTAAGTACCTATTGCCCCAAGTTCACGATAATTCAATCGAAACTCCATTTATCAAGAGTATTCTTGGATACCGCCCAAGATGTAATTAACCAAGTGGGATACATCCCCTTGGGAGTGCTCTTGACCCCAGAACAGGCACCTACACCTGAATCTCTGGTTATGGGTAGTCTACGTAGGTATTCTTTCACGGATATCAGTTTAAGGTGCTTTCGCTCGATCTTGTTTGGACGGACACTCTTAACCTATCCTTGCGAGGTTTACCGCACGTAGGCTCTCCACGTTTTGTGTTTTCTCTTGTTTGTCG
>NW_018233773.1:485-1038 GCF_001263595.1 Phalaenopsis equestris
ACATATATGATTTGGGAGGGAGATTTATTCGAATAAAGGAATTATACAACGATCGACAAGCTGGCGACTCATTCTAAAATAAAAGAGAGAAAAACAAAACGGAAAACACTTGTATCCTCGATATGCATGATCTGTCGAACCGCGAATGACAAAACTCATCACCCTGTACCTCAGCTCTCTCCTCGTCGCTAACCTCCTCCATGACACCCTGCTCAAAAAAAGACGAGACTCGACCCTTCGAGCCACTAGAGGAGATGTGCTGAAACTTACTAGGAGTTTCACTCATATTATCGTGGCCTGGTTCTCTTCCTTCGAGTCACAGTTGAACCTTTTTGTGAGATTGTGAGACCTTGATTTTCAGCCCATGTGTCAGTTGCTAGAGGTAGCAATTTGATGCATTCTGTCCCTTGCTCACCCTCGACAGTTCGGTTGCTGCATTATCGCATGCATCAATGTCGTTGTAATTTATGATTGGTTTCGCAACCTTTTTCTTGTTTTCGATCGTTGTCCCTTTTTGCCCCGCTACGCGAAAGAGCAGGAAGATGGATATGAT
>NW_018233773.1:1669-2345 GCF_001263595.1 Phalaenopsis equestris
TCGGATGCTTACTAAGTGTCCTCCTTTGAAAAGGATGAGTTGTGCATGTGACACTTCTTTCGTTGTAGTAGCTCGTATCGGTGCTACCTTTTCCCTCGAGGAAGAGGATAGTACCAGATGGCGATGCGGTGCAACACTCTTTTGAGTTTTTCTAGCCTCTTTTGTAGTCCTTCCATTTTTTGGGGATTTTCATCCTACGGATGTTGCATTATTTAAGAGTGTTATAGTTACCTTTTACGGTACTATCCCTTGGCGTTGTGGACCGGGTCCCCGCCATGACATGTTTTGTTCCAGCATGAGATAACGCTGAGATCCCGTCAGCTGAGAATCTTTTCTCTCCTTTGTCCTGTTGTGTGGGCTATACTCCAGCTAGGATTGCTAGGAGGTTCTTTCCTCCTCAGGATGCAAGTCATTCTTACCCTGCAGTACTTGTTGTTACCGCTACTACGAGTTCTCTGACTTAGAAGATCGTAGGTGTAGCTTCCTCTTTAAGAGGAAATGTTTTTGCTGGTTTGATGACCGTCCCAGCCCCCGTCGTTCTGGGTTTCTCTGAGGTCTTGCCTGTCCCTACATTGGGCAAGGGCATCCAGAGGAATAGGAACAGACTGTTGCAATTATAGCAGCTGACTTAGCTACAGGTTTCTATACCTGTTGGGATTCCACATTCCCCTTTACA
>NW_018233774.1:0-1052 GCF_001263595.1 Phalaenopsis equestris
CTAGATGGATATACCGATTATCATCAAATATCTATAGCTTTAGAGGATCAGGAGAAAATAAAATTTACTAGTACTTATTAAACTTTTGCTTTTCGATGAATGCTCATTAGATTATATAATGCGCCTGCGACATTTCAAAGATGTATGATATCCATTTTTAGTGAGTTTATTAAAAAGGGATTTAAGTCGTTATAGACAATTTTTTCAGTGTTAGGAACATCATTTTAAGTAAATCTAAATCATTTATAGAAAGCTATTGAACGATGTGAAAAAACTAATTTCATATCAAACAGGGAACATGTCAATTTATGGTTGCAGGAAGAATTATGCTTGGGCATAAAATTTTAGAAAATGACATGGAAGTAGATCATGCAAAAAAACAGGTTATATCAAAATTACCTTCGTCTACTAATGTAAGAGAAGTTAGGTGATTTTTAGGACATGCTGGATTTTACTGGCGATATATTAAAGATTTTTAAAAAATTATTAAGCCTTTATGCCAACTTCTGGAAAAAGATATAAAACTTGATTTCAACCAAGATTGCCTTAAAGCCTTTGAAACTTTAAAGGAAAAATTGATCATTGCTCCTATAATGTTTCACCTAATTAGGAGAAACCTTATAAATTAATGTGTAATGCTAGTGATTATGTAATTGGAGCTGTATTAGGGCATAGATATGATAAGTTTTGTAAAGTTATATACTATGCAAGTAAGACTCTTAATAATGCTCAGATTAACTACACCACCACTAAAAGAGAGTTATTAGCCATTGTGTATGCTTTTGATAAGTTTAGATTATATCTGATTAGAGTTAAATATGTTGTGCATATTGGCCATTTGGCTATTAGATATTTGATGCAAAAGAAGGTTGCGAAAGCAAGATTAACTAGATGGGTACTTCTAATGCAAAAGTTTGATTTTTTTGTAGTCGATAAGAAAGGAATTGATAATCAAATTGTGGATCATCTATCAAGGCTAGATTAAGAAGAAATCTTGACATTGACATATAATTTAAAAAAAATTTCCTGATGAACAACTTTATGTTGTAGAA
>NW_018233775.1:0-445 GCF_001263595.1 Phalaenopsis equestris
AATTGAATTTGACAAATTATGAGGTGTCAGAGCCTGAGGGGCAAAGGTGTAATTTTGAAAACTTTGCCTTAATTAACACTTAGGCTTGATTCAAGGAGGGAAAATGGGTAACCTCTAATTTTAGTAAATTTATTTGATGTCTTAAACACAAAGGGGTTAATTGGTAGAAACCAATCTCACTTTCTTAATTAAGATTAATAAATTTCTAAATTATTAAAATTTGGAATTTTATTACAATTAAATGATCCTCGACTTAGGGGTATGACTTTTGAAACCAATAATTAAACAATTTAATACCCCTATTTTGGTTTTCAATTTAAATCCAAATCATGAATCATGACCACTTAAAGCTTAACCCTTTTCAAAACAAATTAAGACATTCACCTAGGTCTTAAGGGCTTAGTGGTGACTTAGGCTAAATAAAAAATTGATTAAATAAGGATTA
>NW_018233775.1:4149-5622 GCF_001263595.1 Phalaenopsis equestris
CCTCCCTCTCTTAGCCGATCTTCAGAACAATTCAAACTTTAAAGTAGCCAATGTTCTTTTTAATATCTCTAGTAAGGGTAAAGAGTAATATTGCTCCTATTTGATACAACACAATTTGCATACTTCCACAACAAAATTCCTATACTTATTACTGATTCATAACAAGAAGAAATATATTTTCATATTTACTGTTTTTCTTCTACAAAAACACTAGTTATCTTTTTAAATTGTTATTGTTCTATCAAAATATTGAAAATACCAAAAATATTTAAATTTTCATTACTAAAAAAATCATCTTTAGTTTAGATAATTAACTTTTTATTAAAAATAGAAAGTTAGATGTTCAATAGTGCATATTGTGTATTCTCCTTATGGGTTTGATATTCAGGTTTTAATAAAAAAGTCCTATATTACTTTATAATGATACGCATACCTGTGTAGTATCCCAATATATATAAATTAAAAGTTAAATTCTTATTTTTCTTCTCGATCAAGTTTTTGGTTTTTTTTGCAAAGTAAGGAAATATAAGTAAAATATAATCTAAATTATTGTTGTACTTTGCATATTAGCAGTATCAAGGGATCACTTCACTAGAATTTTCATAAAGGAAAAGACTTATTTACACTTTTAAACTTGTAACAATATTAGTCCCTTTACTAGTAGAGTTCACATATAATTCTTTTCTTTTTATTCTTTTAAAATTCCTTAGTGTGACAAATTACTATTATTTTTGAAATAAATAAAATAATCAGAATTCCTAACTCGTATACTGTATCATTATATTTTAGCTTTACCCTGAGTTATTTAAAAGTTTTTCAAAAAGTTTCACTACAATATTTATAGGATAAAACTATTAGAATCCTTAAGTGAAACTCATAGCCATAAGTTATTTTATTTGCTTTGCATAGTACAAGAGTTATGGGAGGACAAGTAACGTTTAAGTTTTGGGGAATTGACATGCCATAAAATTACTTGTTTTATTTATGTATTTCTTGCTTATTTTAATGATATTGCGCTTTAATGACATGTGTTTAATGTACTTTTTATTTAAGGTGAAAGAATTGAGTTTAAGAAAAAAAAGTGCAAAAATGGAGCAAAAATAGGTCAACTGAGGCCAAAGACATAAAATGTGACATGGCACCTAGGAGCCAGGATGTTCTAGAAGGTTAGCGCCTATGCGCGATGGTTGGGCGCCTAGGCGCCATAAAGGGTTTGCCCAATATTCCTTGACTTTGGACAAATTTTGAAAATGTGTCTTAAGTGACCCTTATTTTTTTAGAGCTCTATATATATAAGACATTTCAACATGTTAAAAAAGTTTAGACCACTATAGGGGTGGGCGACCACTATAGTGGGAATGTAGTGATTATAGAGTCTTGTGTGAGTTATGTGGAGTCATGTTCTATCAAAAAACATCAGTTGACTGCTTGGGGAGATGTTTGAGATAAGTATTTGTACCTTTGTTTAAAATT
>NW_018233776.1:0-481 GCF_001263595.1 Phalaenopsis equestris
AAATTTATAACCGCTGTCAAGTTTTTGGCGCCGTTATCGGGGAATTAAATCTTATAGCACCAATATCAAATTCTTGCACATATAAAGTCACTGTCAAGTTTTTGGCGCCGTTGTCGGGGAGTAAACAACAATCATAATTAGAGTAACTGACAAATTAGGAATATTAGAAAAATTTTCCTGGAATTGCAACTTATTTTCATATTTAGTTAACTGTTTTTCTGTGTACTGATTTCAATTGTATGCATAAATTTGGACCTAAAAATCTTATACCCTATGATTCAGAATTAGAACGCACTATTAGAAGAATTAGAAAACAAAGAAGTGAACCTAGAAATCCTGACACAATGGAAAACAACGTGAACAATCAAGGAATAGAAAATGAACACCAACCTAGACCTCTGTGAGATTATGCAAATCCTACAGTAGATGAAATTCACTTATCTATCCAAAATCCTGATGTAGCTGCTAATTCATTTGAGCT
>NW_018233777.1:0-447 GCF_001263595.1 Phalaenopsis equestris
ATTTTAATAAAAAAGGTTTAAAACATTTGTTCTTTAATACGTGATTCAATAATTGAATTTTTTGGATTTTTGCGCCCTGGATTTCTTATAAATAAGGCATGATGGTACTCTTTAGCATTCCATATTTGCTTTGAAATCTTCATTTGAATCAGTCGGCTTTTAAGTTTAATCATGAAGAACGCATCAAATCTTTTAGTTGATCTAAATTTATATATGAATGAACCCTATTTTTGTTTTGAATCCATATTACTTAAGGCTAAAGTTAGGCTTAAGATCCAAGTTAGAGTTAATATTTTGATTTTTCTTTTCTTGGAAGAGGTAAGTGAAAGATAAAATAAAGATTTAATGTAATTACAATAAAAAAATTCAATCATTTTATAAAATTATAGCGACAAACAGATTGTTCTAATGGCAATTCAGCTCTAATAGCAATGATGAAAAAATTAG
>NW_018233778.1:0-4191 GCF_001263595.1 Phalaenopsis equestris
GTCAGTTTGATTTCATACTTCAACGTCTTTCCGAAACGGCGACGGGATTTCAATTCCAATGACCGACAGCTTCTTACGGGAAACCCCACAAACCAACCCGAAATAACACCGACACCAGCGGAAGAAGATGAAGCGAGGTGCAAAAATGGTGTTTTCGAACCAATTTTTCACTTAAAACCATTCGCGAATCAGTTTTTGTGAACCCGCGCTTAAGCATGAATGGTTCGGAGCTTAGGCGCCTATCTCTCTGTTTAGGCAGTGCTTAAGCGTGGGTCTTGGGGCTTGGGCGCCAGTGCACAAATTTTAATTTTTTTTATTTAAGTGAAATGCACTCCTACTTAAGTCATCCAACCCTCTATGGTATCAAATAAAACTCTTTAATACTATTTCCATCCCTCTTAACTCTCCTCTTACTCAAATCACCAATCTTAATGAATTCATTTCAACACACAATAACACAATATTTCACACAAGAAAAACACTTATATTCATTCACAAATGATTACAAACATTTTTAAAAACTTAGATTCTCAATCCAAATAGTTTTGTGTTGACCTCACTTTTGGTTGAGGTTTAGTTTTTCCGCTTTAGTAGCCTAAGGTCTAGCCATAGGACTTTCCTGTTGACTATTCTTAGAAAACTAGAAAAGGAACTCTCACCATTAGAAATTTTACCCTCTTCTCTACTCATCTTGAAGTTCCACATGTTGGTCTTAACCTCTAGTACTTAGTAGGTGGGGTCACTATGGGGAAAACTCAAGATGAGTCACCCTTAGGACTGTTAGACCTTAGGGTTGACCTTGGGTGTTGGTCTAGAACTAAGGCACTTGTTTGCACTCACAATCACTCAGTACCCTAAACCCAGAACTTCTAGGCTTTGGTCCCTTGATACATTTGGGAGACTTCTGTAGGTGGTTCCCTAAACACATTAACCCTAGGTTTGGGTTTAGCTAAGACCACTACATAGAGGACCCAAAATGGGGTTTCTATTGGTCCATGGCTTATTAATGGTGGTTGATACTCCAACTCTATCAAGATATCCTACCTAGCCTATTGCCCCTAAATTCCCCCAAATTACCCAGATACCCTTGGGACTCCAAATTAGCCACATTACCAAAATACCCATCTTTGGGCCAAAATTTCAAAAATCCCAAAAAATCCAAAAAAATCCCAAATCCTTCCAAATATTCCCAATTTTATTTTTCTCAACTATCACATGACCCAATTTTGCCAATTTAATCATCCTTAATCAAAACCCCCAAATTACCCCTTAAGGGCCCAAACTTCCCTAAATTCAACTCAAATGTCCATCAATTGGATCTCAATTGACCCCAATTTCGAACCTAAACTCAAATTAACTTTTGATATGGCCAAACTAGACCAAATCCAAGCTTAATTGGCCATGATTTAAGCCCAATTTTGGTATAGGTTAAACCCCCAATTTTGGTCACATGACCTAATCCCACCAAATTGAACCCATAGCCTAGTCAATTAATGTTGAAAAATCCTTATAACATTCCTACACATCATAATCAACCATCAATTGGCCTTGGTGAAGCCTCAAATCCATTTAATTTTGGCCTGAATCCAAAATTCTCAAATTTAGCCCCAAATTGGCTAAGTCCCCAAATTTCACCCAATTTATTATCTTAACCCCCAAATTGACATCCAATTCATGTTTAAAACTCTTCATGGGGTAGCTATTGACATTTTACAATAATCAATTTGGAATTAACCCAAGGATAGCTCAAGCTAGACCCAAGTATAGCCCAACATTACCAAATTGATTAAAATTCAAAATTCCCTTAAATTGGCCCTTCAATTGAATTCAAAACCAATTTCACCCTTCAACAAAGTTGTTCATTATGATCATCTACACCAAGTGAAACATTTATTTGGGCCAATTGACATGGCTAACCCAGCCCAAACCCAAAGTTTGACAACTTGAACACACATTGAACCCATGAACTAAATGTGACCCAACCACCCTAAAGCAATAAAATTAACTCCAGCTCAGCCATTAGTTGACCCCTAAGACTGAGCCAAAACCCATCTAACCACCTAAACTATGCCATGGACCAAAGGTTGCCATGACCCATCTTACACATGCTTAAGATATCCTTGCCAAATCAAAACACATTTGCATGAAGTTATTGTGATGGATTCCTCTGGATGCCCTGAGCACCTAGCCACCTCCCCCTGGCTGGTCGGCTAGCCTAGTGGCTGGAAAATGGCCAAATAGGGAGACCCCCATGGAGCTTCACCCAAATCAAAACTAGAGGTCAGCTCAGCAAAATTGAATTGTAGAGCTCCTCTGCCCTCCACCTAAGCACCACATTACACCCTTTAATTGGCCATGACAACCACCCCTTAGGCATTTGTATAAAAAGCACCTCCCATGGCCATGGCAAGTGGTGCTGAAAATTTCTTAGAGAGACCTCTCCAAATTGACCACAGAGCTTCCTTAAGATCCCCTCAGTGCATTCCAATTGTTTCCCTCATCAATTTCCACTGTCGGAGTTCAATTTTGAGCTCAAAATCTTGTCGGAAACCAGGACAGAGCTCATTATACCTCCACACTCCACCAAGCTCAAATTAACTCTACCCACACCTTCACAACCAAGAAAGAAGCCAAAGCGTGAGACCAACAACCAAATCCGGTCGTGATCGAATTCATACCTAGACCTTACACCACAGCAAGAGGTTTAATCCCTAGCCTCCTGAGACCCTAAAAAATGTGCCAAGGCCCTCTGATTAAAGCTTCAATTCTCAAAGCAATGGTATAAAACTTCTCTCTCTCCCGAGCCTATTTTGATTCTCCATTTGATTAGGCTAAATTTAATTTCATGATTACCGTATGGATGTATTCATCTCACTTAGACGAGTCTATAGGATCAAACCCGAAGTGATTCGGTTGTGTCTAAGCGGAGATCTTAGGGTTTTAGTGTGGACGGTCACAGAATCATTCTATCGGGGATGATGAAGGGGAGTCGTTTGATCAAGCGTGTATCCAATGGACGGCCAAGATTGAGCTGGACAATGCCTTGCCCGATAGTGCTTCTTTACACGAACAGCAGGAAGCGTGGCTGCTGGCATGGACGACGACATCCAATGGGAACACGCCGCCTGAATTTTCGGAGCCGCCTTAGGTTGGCGGTGCGCCGCGTGGATAAGTAGAAAAATAGGGCTTTTTCTATTTATTTACACTCCCTTAACTTCAAAAATGCATAACTTTGTGTAGAAAAATCATAAAAATAAAATAAAAATACTCGCTTGGTCAGTAAACAGAGGAGAACAACGTGTAAATTAATTGAAGTCTATTTGATGAATATTTTACTTTTAATTAATTAAATACTGATTTGAATCTTTTGATTCTCCTTGCATGTAGACTCATCAGCATAGCTTGAATTTTTGGCATGTTGTCGCCTCTATTAAGGAGAACATTCTTTTATTTTTCCAAAGTTAGAGGAGGTCCCTAGACAGAGGATCTCATTTTTCAAGTCTATGTGCATTATTTGATTAAAATAAACAGGGAAATTAGCATGTTCCTTAGAAAATTCCAAGAAAATTTTGGAAGGTCCACCATGACCAGAGAAGCTTTTGGAAATAATTTCATGGGTCAAGTCATTTAAAATGTACTTTATTTTCATGAACACTAATTAATTAAGATAATTAATTTTGGAAGATAGAAACATTTAAATGACTTGATTTTTGATCTCCTCTATTATCTATGATCCAGGGAACTCAACAAAAAAATTTCAAAATTTTTTGAGTTCATTTGATGACTTAAATTGATTTTTAAAGATAAATATCATTTTTGGCATTTAAATGATTTTTAAAAATCAAAATATAACTAAAAATTTATGAAAACTTATTTTTTGAGTTTTCTGTGATGAGGGATATTTTCTAAAAATAAAATAATATTTAAAATAAAAACTTAATTTTTAATTTTTTTAATAATTAAAAATAATAAAAAATCATGAAAAATCATAAAAAATCATGAAAAATCATAAAAAATCATGAAAAATCATAAAAAATCATGAAAAATCATAAAAAATCATGAAAAATCATAAAAAATCATGAAAAATCATAAAAAATATTAAATCCATGAAAATATTCTAAATTATTTCCTACACTTAGGAATCATTGGAATATTTTTCCAAGGTCTAAAAGTAAAGATATTTATTTTTAA
>NW_018233778.1:5313-5801 GCF_001263595.1 Phalaenopsis equestris
AACTCGAGATTTTCCACCAGGCAGCGAGAGAGTAGCACAGACCTGCTTCTTTCTCCAGATCTGTTAGATACCTCGGAGATCTACTCAACCTAATATGTTTTGCTTGGCAACATCATCCTTAACTAAACTCCTAAGGACCCACCAAGATTTGACCTAGGGTTAGATAGATTGTCAAGATTTTACTTCCCTATTTCATACAAAATGTCTTAACATGCATTTTAAGTTTCAGGTAGTGGAATGCGAAAACTCGTCAGGTACGCTTTTACAGCTTTCAGCGTTGTCTTTTTTGTACTTCCATACTATACTTTTATGCCTGTAAACTTGCATTCTAAGCAACGACGCCACGCTGCATGACAACTAAAATTATCAGGATAACCACAAAACCAAAACCGTAGATAAAGTCATCCTTAATTGATTAAATAGGGACCCACCAAGATATGACCTAGGGTTAGATAGGTCGTCAAAATTTTACTTCCCTGTTTCATATA
>NW_018233778.1:6101-6816 GCF_001263595.1 Phalaenopsis equestris
GAGGCTTCCCACGGTTTAAATGAAATTATGAAACTCATTAATTTGAGTTTAGTAAGTTCATTTGGACTAAGTGAATCCAATAGAAAATAGTGATCCCGGAACGAGGGAATCGTAGGATCCTAACCGGTGTCGCTCTAATCAAATTTAACATTCCCCAATAAAATTTAAAGAACTTCAACCATAAGGCCACCTGATTTAACTTTATAACTTGACAGACTAGAAAACCCAAACTTGTCGCGGCAAGGAGCCTGGAGTTAGCATGGTGGGCAGCACGACCTTCTTCAACAGAAAAACCCTTCTTTCTCAGCGAAACCAATCTTCCTTCCTTAGACTTAAACAACAAAGCCATAGGACTTTGAGGTTGCTTGCTTATGCAACGTAAACCCTCATCTTATCTTTAGGCCTTTGTATAGCCCTGCTATACAATATAAACCCTAACTCGTCTTAGGATTCTGAGGTTGTCATTTGTCACGACCTAAATCCTCACATCTTCCAGGCTATTTGTGTGATAGTTTCACATGATGTAGGACCTAACAAATAAAATTGACAGAACGAAACGCCTAAATATTTCTCCTCAAATCTGAAGCCAAACATTAGGATAACTTGAGAAGTCACCAGGGTTCTCCTCCGGATCCATGAATCCCCTAGTTCTTCCTCCTTTGGATTCTACAATAAAATGTTCCAAATTTGAACCAATCCCCTTTCACACCTCTAC
>NW_018233778.1:7098-13441 GCF_001263595.1 Phalaenopsis equestris
TAAAATGTCCTTTCGAAGCGGGCAACGGGATTTTGATTCCAGCAACCGACAGCTTCTCAGGGGCAACTCTCCAACACAAAATAATGCCGACATCTTGAATGAGAAAATTTCTAAAAGCAAAGACTCAACAATTATCACATTAATAACATATTAAACGCACTTAACATAAGATAAAGACTAAACACAAAAAAACAAAATAAAGAACTTAATTACTCTCTCCATTTGTTGGAACGAATCCTGACCTCTCATTAGTCTCTCCTTCAGCATTTAGATTGTATATCTTAAAGAACGAACGATGGTTAATAACTCTGGTTGAATCTTTTTCAATCCACTTGTTCTTCAGATACATAGCCTTGTCCGCTTCTTCTTTAAAACTGGTATGACTAAACCGCATCTTAAGTTGTCATCCCATATGATTCAAATTTGTGTTAACTTCCATCTCTTTTGCTTTAATTGAAGCCACATCAGCTTCAATTTTAGTGATTTTCTCCATTATTCCTTCGATACTAATGACTAACAAATTGTTATACAACTCTTGCGCACTCTGACTAATGAACTTCTTTCTCATTACTTATTCCTTCTTCTTTAAGTCACTCTCCCTAGATTACATCTTTCCAAACTCTTTTCTTCTCACTTAGAATTTTAGGGTTAAATGGAGGTGTGGTGAGATTTCTACTCATACCCCTCTATTTATAGGCTCCAAACACATCCTAAACACTTCCTAAAACTCCTTCGCACATCCTAGAACTCTCTCCAATGTCAAATCCAACCAAATCTCAGTTCAAACTTCTCAAAACTAAAATTCACAAATGTTTTTTAACTGTTGCGCTTAAGCGCTGGATATTGGCGCTTATTCGTCAGTGCTCAATTTAGCACAGGTCAACTTAACGTCCAAATACACGTTTTAACATATCTAAATCATCTTTAAAGGTATTAGACTAAACACTAACTAATTATATAATTAAAAATACTACCAGAATTTTCTAAATGTGGTTCTATGATTATCTTATGCTTAATAATTTAAAGATTAGTTTAAATTCTATTGTGTTCATTAGATTCATTATTTATAAAATCACATAGAATTTAAATTACACATAACATAATAATAATAATAATAATAATAATAATAATAATAATAATAATAATAATAATAAAAATAATATTATGGGTTGCCTCCCACAAAACGCTTGGTTTAACGTCGTCGGCCCGTAGTAACCAGTGCTTATTCTGGTTCACCCAACATCATAAAATCATTTAATTTAGGTTGGTCACCTAAAAAGCAGGATTTCAACATGTGACCATTTACTTTAAATATTTTACCAGTTTAGGATCTTTAATATCCACAGCTCCATATGGATAAACTTTCATCACAATAAATGGGCCCATCCTCCTGGACTTAAGTTTGCCTAGAAAAAATCTTAACCTTGCATTGTAAAGCAAAACTTGTTTCCCTGGATGAAATATTTTAGTAAGAATCTTTCAATCATGTCACATCTTCTTCCTTTGTTTTATAAAATCTTGGCACTTTCATAAGATTTATTCTTTATCTCTTCAAGCTCATTCAATTGCAATAACCTTTTCTCACCAGCAAATTTCAAATTGTAATTAAATTCTTTAATAGCCCAATATGATTTATACTCAAGTTCAACAAGTTAGTGACACACTTTCCCAAATATTACCCTCTATGGGGATATTTCTATAAAAGTTTTGTATGCAGTCCTATAAGCCCACAAAGCATAGTCAAATTTGATTGATCAATTCATTTTGGTTGGATTCATAGATTTTTTTTAATATTCTTCTAATTTCATGATTAGATTATTCAGCCAAACCACATGTCTGAGGATGATAAGCAGTAACAATTCTATGGTTTATATGATATTTCTTTAACAACTTCTCAATTATTGCATTTCTGAAATAACTTCCGCCATCACTAATGATTACTCTCAGCTTCCCAAATCTAAAAAATATATTCATTCTTAAAAATTTTGCATTACTTTGAGCATCACATTGAGGTAAAGCAACAACTTCTATCCATTTGGATACATAGTCTACTGCTAACAATATATGTAAATTCTCAAAAGATGGTATGAATAGTCCCATGAAATCTAATCCTCAAACATCAAATATCTCAAATTATAACACATAATTGAGGTGCATCTCATTCCTCCTAGAAATATTGCCTACTCGTTGACATCGATCATAAGTTTTGATATAAGCAATAACTTCTCTAAAGAATGTAGGCCGATAAAATCCAGATTATAAAATTTGTAGGTTGTTTTATCAACACCAAAATGTCTCCCAAAATTAGAATTATGACATTTTTGGATAGTTTCATAAGTTTCTTCTTAAGGCACACATCTTCAAATAATTAAATCCTTTCCTTCTTTATATAAAACTGGGTCATCCTAAAAATAAGTCTTAGCTTTAGATATAAATTAACTCCGTTGTTAATATGTCATTTCATAGGGTATAATATCACTAAGGTATAATATTACTAATAATGAAGTTCAAAATGTCGACATACCATGGAACACACCACTCATTAACATTGAACAATTCTTCATCTAGAACATGATCATTAATCTCTTTTTCAAAACTGAGTGGTTTTTCTATTTCAAGTATGGACAAATGGTCAGCAATTTGATTCTCAACTCCCTTTCTATCTACTATTTCAAAGTCAAATTCTTGCAAAAGAAGAACCCATCTTATCATTTTCATTAAATACTTAATAGTAGAATGATTTGTATGCATAGTACATTTAGCTCCAATTAATTATGATCTAAATTTGTCAAAAGCATATACTACTGTTAATAACTCTTTATCAGTTATTGTATAATTAATTTGAGCTATAGTAAGAGTTCTACTAGCAAAGTAGATAACTTTGAAAATCTTACCATGTTTTTGTCCTTAAACAACTCCAATAGCATAATCTCTCGCATCACACATTAATTCAAAAGGTTTTTCCCAATCCAGTGAAAAAAAAATTGGTGCAGTTATTAATTTTTCTTTTAATATTTCAAAAGATTTTAGGCACTCTTTGTCAAAATTAAAAATTACATCTTTTCAAGTAAATGGCATAGAGGCTTAGCAATTTTTGAAAAATCTTTAATATATCGCTTGTAGAATCCAGCATGTCCTAAGTTTCTCTCACATTTGTTGGGTAAGGTATATCAATGATCACTTCAATTTTTACAGGGTCTACTTCCATACCATTGTCTGAAATTTGATGTCACAAAACTAATCCTTCTTCTACCATAAATTGTCATTTTTCCCAATTAAGGACTAAATTTGTTTAATTAACGACTAAATTTGTTTCTTCACAGCACTTAAGAACTTTTGATGGATGTTGTAAACATGATTCAAATAAAACTCGAAACATTAAAAAATCATTCATAAAAAATTCAATCATCTAAAAGCAAATGTACTATAAGGACTAGTAAAAGTTATTTTCACTTGACCCTCAGAAGCTATTTGTATTTGGTGATAACCAGTATATCCATCCAAAAAATAAAAGTACTTATGCCTAGCTAGTCTATCCAGCATTTGATCTAGAAAGGGTAGTAGAAAATGATCTTTCTTAATGGTGAGATTTAATTTTCTATAATCAATGTATATTCATCATCCTGTGACTTGTCTTGTTGGTATTAACTCATTATGTTCAAAGTCACAATCGCTCCTCCTTTCTTATGAATGCAGTGAATTAGACTAACTTATGCACTGTCTGAAATATGGTAGATAATTCCAACATATAACCGCTTTAAAATTTCTTTCTTAATAACTTCTTGCATAATAGGATTCAATCTCCTTTGAGGATCAGCCCTGGGTTTGCAGTTCTCTTCTATATGAATTCTATGCATACAAATTGAAGGACTGATTCCTTTTATATCAGCAATTGTCCATTCAAAGGCTTTCTTATAACTCTTTAAAGTTTTCAACAAACTCTCTTCTTCTTCTATAATTAATTTTGAGGAAACTATAATAGGTAATGTAGAGGAATCACCTAAAAAGGCATACTTCAAATATTCAGGAAGCAACTTCAACTCAAGCTCAGGAGGTTTTTTAGTTGATAGATAAAAAGATTTTTCTTTCTCTGTTGTGTGCAAAACTTCAAAACATTCTCCAACATAATTTGAATCTTCCTTATATAAATCTTCATATTGATCTAATGCCTCTTCTTATTCATGTTCCAACTCCTTCAATTCTGATTTCGCTTTATGAGTTGCTTTGAAATGACATTCATTTAAGAATCTTATCACATCCATTCTATAACATTCATCATATTTACCTTTTGTTGGAATTCCATTGATTTGGAAATATTAAATGTAACTGTTTGATCATTGACACACATAGTTAATTCTCCTTGCTGCACATCTATCATTGCTCATCCTGTGGCTAGGAAAAGTCTCCCCAAAATGATAGGTATCTGTTTATCTTCCTCCATATCTAGCACAATGAAATCAATAGGAAATATAACTTGATCCAATTTCACTAGGACATCTTCTATAACTTCTTTAGGATATGTTATTAAAAGATCTGCTAACTGCAGAGTTACAGCAGTAGGGGTATTTCTCCTAATCCCAATCTTTTAAATATTGATAATGTCATAAGGTTGATGCTTACTCCTAAATCACATAAAACTTTCCCATAAATTTTGTCTCCTATTGCACATGGAATTGTGAAGCTTCCAGGATCTTTAAGCTTTTCAGGAAGCTTTTTCTGAATTATAGCACTGCACTCCTCACTAAGTGAAACAGTCTCATTATCTTCAAACTTCCTTTTCCTGTTAAAAATATCCTTCATAAACTTCATATAACTTGGCATTTGTTCTAGAGCTTCTATAAATTGAATATTAATTGTAAGCTTCTTAAAAATTCCAAAAGTTTTAAACATTGCTTATCCAACTTTTATTGTCGGAGCCTCTTAGGAAATAGAGGTGGTGGTTTTTCCAAATCAACTTTAAGTGGAGAAATAGGTCACTCTAAGGAGAAATAGGTCTCTCTAAACCTTTCGGAGCGTCCTCTTTTGGTTCTTCAATCTCTTCTCACTGACGTCAGTCTCTTTTTGAACTCTACCTTTCAATTCTCTTCCGCTTCTGAGTTGAATGGTGTTTACATGCTTTTTGTTCCAGTCATTTGGATTTACTTCTTTATTACTAGAAAGTGTTCCTTTGGATTTGTTACTTAATGAATTTGCTAAATTTGTTATTTTAATTTGCTATTTTTCCCATTTAATTCTCAATATTTCTAATTATAGCTCTTTGACTTTGTAATTGATTTCCCATCTGTAACACCACTTCTTCTATAAACAACTTCTTCTCCTTAAATTGTGGATTACTGTTAAAACCTGGAGGATACCTAGGTTTATAATTACTATTCCCTTGGTTGTTTCAGTTTCCCAATGGATTTACTTAATTATTTCCCCATTGCTGATTATTACCACCCGAAGTATTATTCCAGTTAAAGTTGGGATTATTTTTCCAATCCGGGTTATAATAGTTTGAATATGGGTAATTCTAATATGGGTAATTCTACTTGTTGTTTATGGTATTCAAAGTCTCTAATAATGTCTGAGAATCTACCATTTTATCTAATGAATTCTCTTTAATCATGGAAATTGGTTGAGAAAAATTCATTCCAAATTGGTCTAACTCCCTTGAAATTGCAGCAACTTGATTTGTTAACATGACAAAAGCATCAGTTTCATTAACATTGACAACTTTCTTAAGATTTCCCCTTTTAGATGGCCATTATAAATTAATAGTAGCCATTTTTTCAATTAAAGCATAAGCATCATGAAATAGTTTTGACATTAATGAACCACCAGAAGCGGCATCGATAATAGATCTAATATATCCAACTAATCCATTATAAAATATTTGAATTATTAATCAATCTGGTATAGCTTCGTGTAGACACTTTCTTTAGAGTTCTTTAAATCATTCCCAGGCATCGTAAATAGATTCCCCTTCAAACTGACAAAAAGATGTAATATCATTTCTAAGCTTCGCAGTTTTTGATGGTGGATTAGCAAAAAAATTATGTGCTAAATCACTCCAAGTTGTGATAGATCCAGATGATAACAAATGTAACCATATCTTAGCTTTAACCCTCAATGAGAAAGGAAATAATCTAAGTCTTTGTCGGCACTATTTTCGGTGTTGTATTTGCCCGTAAGAAGCTATCGGTCATCAGAATTGAAATCCCGTTGCCCGCTTCGGAAGGACATTTAAAAAGTTGGGTTTTGAAAAGATGAAGTCAAACTGACCCCATAATTTTCATAGTTTAGATGAAAGAGCACTTTATCTCAAATCCTGTATCTATCTCGAAGGATGAACACAAGAATT
>NW_018233778.1:18019-18676 GCF_001263595.1 Phalaenopsis equestris
AATCTTAATATCTCTCTCATTTCTTAATGGATTTTGATGATTATTTTTTTAAAATGTTCGTCTCGAAGAGACGAATACATCTATATGGTAAACATGCTATGAAATCAAGCCATTGTAAATGTAGAGCTCGCGAAGGCTCGGGAGAGTGAATGAGTTATACCTTTGCTCCGAGAGGTGTAGCCTCAATCAGAGATTCTGCACACTTTCGTTAGGTCCCAAAGAGTTGAGGGATGAAGCCTCTGACTCTGTTGTAAAGCCTATGTATGATTTTGATCAAAGCCAATTTTGGGTGTTTGTTGAGTGCTGTGGTAGAGGTTATTTCAGAGGGGGAATTGATGGGGGTTTGGCTTCCTTCACTGTTGTGAAGTGATGGGGGTTTGGCTTCCTTCTCTGTTGTGAAGGATTTGGTGCTGTGTAGGTTGGATTTTGTGCTGTGTAGGTTGGGATTGGAATTTGTCCTGATTTCGAACAGAAATTCAAACCCAAAATTGATTTTTTATGGTGTAATTGGGGGAGGGAAGTGGATTGCAATGAACTAAGGGTCTCTTAGGGAAGCTCTCTGAGGAGTTTGGAAAGCCTTAGTGAAAATTTTTTACCACACCACTATTCATGGCCGTGGGGGTGGATTTTATAGAAATTGGCTAAGGGAAGGCTTAG
>NW_018233778.1:18801-19272 GCF_001263595.1 Phalaenopsis equestris
TTTAGCTTGGGTTAAGGTGGCTAACCAAGGGTTGGATCATGGTTAAAGCTTATGATGCTCAATAAAAATGGCACCATAGGGTATGGACATGTAGTGTGGCAAGTACATTGATTTAACCTCTTTATTATCCCTTTAAGAAAATTTTTTTTAAATTTTACCCATGAGATAAATATTAAGATTAACCATAGGTTTATGGCTAGCTTTAAACTCAACCCTAGAGTCTAAGATGAGTTAGGGTAAGGCTCATTTGACCATACCAAGCTCAATTGGTTTGGATTTGGCCATAAGTCCAAAATGGTGCACATGACCAAATATTATGTTTGAACTAGATTAGGCATGCCAATTGGCCCAATTAAATATGGAATTTGGTGTTAGAGACCATGAGTAACAACTTTCATGAAGGGTGAAAGTCATTTTGAGGTCAATTGGTTAATCAATTTGGTGGATTTTTGATTTTTGACCCATTTTAAG
>NW_018233778.1:19411-19771 GCF_001263595.1 Phalaenopsis equestris
GGTTTTGAAGGTTTTGGTTTTAGACCCAAATTAAGCATGTAGGGCTAATTTGGGTCAAACTTGAGCTAGCTTTAGACTAAGCTAAGCTCAAATTAATTATTGTGTTTGGTGTAAAAAACCATTATTAACAACTTTTATGAAGGATGAAAGTTGTTTTGAAGTTGATTTTATGGTCAATTTGGATGGATTTTGATGGGTTTTGGTTTTAGACCCAAATTAGGCATATAGATCTAATTTGGGTCAAACTTGAGCTAACTTTGGACTAAACTTAAATTAATTATTTTGTTTGGTCAAAAATGACCTTATAAAGGATTTTCAATAAAAATTGGATGCCAATTTGAGGTTTAGGGCATTCAATTG
>NW_018233778.1:19867-20238 GCF_001263595.1 Phalaenopsis equestris
TAGTTGGACAAAATGAAATTGGAAATAGTTTGGATTTATTGGGATTTTTTGAGAATTTTTGGAATTTTTTGATTTTTTGGCCATGGAGGGGCATTTTAGTAATTTGGTCATTTTTGTTAGTTTTAGAAAATTTGGATATATTCAAAGTGTTTGGAATGAGTTTTGATCAATTTTGGGTATTTTGGCAAAATTTGGGAATTTTGGCCAAATTTGGGTCCCAAGGGCAGTTAGGTAATTTGGAGGTGCCTAGGGGCAAAAGACCAAGTTAGGCATTTCAAATAGAATTGGATAGATATCCATTCTAAATGAACCAGGGATTAATATATTGTGAAGATATGGTGTACCCTAGTTCCAAGTCAACACCCAGGGTC
>NW_018233778.1:23284-24567 GCF_001263595.1 Phalaenopsis equestris
GGAGTGAACCCATACTGGTGATGGTTCGGGACGCTGTACCGATTGTACTTCCTCTTCTGTCAATGGCAGACTATCAGAAGACTCCTTCATGTTGACATTATACATGTATTCTTCTGGGACTGCAAATAACTTTTCTTTTTCTTTCCTGGCTTTGGCAAGAGCTCTTTGTCTTTTTTGGTCAGCATTTCTTCGCTGAGTCCTCCGCAACAAGGTGAAAGGTATTTTCTGATCATCGGCAATTATCAAATGTCCTGCTGTAGTAGCCACCATGGAGGGCAGACGGCGGCTTGGTCACTCCATTGGATCTTGTGTTCTTCGCCGGCTTCTTTCCCTTTTAAGAAAGAAGGAATTCTGGTGCTGAATTTGAGTAATGAGGGCAATCCCTCTTTTTCTCGTTCTTCAACGACATCCATTAGTGGATTCTCATAATCTATGTTAACATCGTCGAATTTCATATCAAAGTCGATTATCCTGCCTTGCGATACATCTTCTTTATTGAAAGCAAGGTTTAAACCATCTTTAAAAGCAAAGATCAGCCGCGATCCTTACATCTCTTCCTTTAATTAACAGGGAGACATCAGTAAGTTTTAATTGTTTATGAACCAGAACAAAACATAGTTCAATTAACGTATATTTTATCTTGTAAATATATATGTAGAAAAGAACGGATGTAATGTGTGATATTAAGAATTTTCATTAATTTTTTATATTGATAAAAAAAATTTATCTGGTCAAAGACTTTTTAGGTCATATAAATAACCCCAAAACTATCTGAAGTTCACAAAAATTTTCATATGTAAAAAAAAATTCATATGTACGCGGCAAACTAACAGCGGCAAGCGTCGTCATGTTGCGTAGTAGGCCTTCAGGTATCGTCCATTTAGTGGAAGCATAGGCCTCTCTCCTTGAGAATTGATGAGTTGGTAAGCTCCTCAATTCTCAATGACAAATGGTCCCTCCCAAGTTGGTTCAAATTTTCCACCTATCTTGCGACGTGCAAGAATAGGTCTTTTGAGAACAAGGACCTGGTCACCTATTTTAAATGTCCTTGGGTGGACCAATTTGTCATGAGCTCGTATCATCTTTGCTTGGTATAGCTCCAGATGTTGTTTTGCTTGTAGGCGCTTTCCTTCGAGACTTTCAAGTTCTTCAAGTCTGAGCTTTGCATTTTCTTCAGTTATAAGTTGGTTTGCAATAGCGATTCTGAGAGACGGCGTCTGTATTTCTAATGGTAGTATGGCCCTCTGATCCGTACACAAGCATATAAGGTGTACATTGAGTGG
>NW_018233779.1:0-1128 GCF_001263595.1 Phalaenopsis equestris
ATGCCCATGTCGATGCTCTAGCAAAACTCCCCAAATAACTGGTGTGTCCCCTCGAGGATTCCATTGAAATCACAATATAAGGAAGACAAGTTCTATCTTAAATAGACCTCAAAATTCTACACAAGCTCGAAAAAGAAGAAACAATGATCATCGTTACAGATATCAACGAAGATTGGCATAAGCCATTAATATAATATTTTCATACTGGAAAGCTATCAGAAGATAAGTTTGAAGCACATCACATTACAAAGAGGGTTATGTCGTACACTCTAGTGGGTGATGTCCTCTATAGAAGATCGTTTGACCAGATGTGGCTACGATGCCTGAGCAAAGCCAAAGCCAAAAATATTGTCAAAGAAGTACATGTCAGATTGTGTGGCACTCACTAGTCGGGACCAAAAATGAAAATGAAGAGCAAGAGATTCGGATATTATTGGCCAGCAATGATATCCGACTACATGGTTACAGCCAGAAAATGTCACCAGTGCTAAGTGCATGGGGTGGTCTTGCACCAACCTTCGAATGTGCTACACCTAACCGTGCTTCATGGCCATTCGAGTATTGGGGCGCGGACATAATAGGTCCAATAGACCCTCCATCCTCCAAAGTAAAAGGTTTATACTTATCGCTATAGATTACTTCTTCAAATAGGCAGAGGCAGTGTCATTACGAGAGGTTACGACATAGCACGTTCTTCAATTCTTCAAAAGTCAAATTGTCTACTATTTCGGAGTACCTCGAAGAATAATTTCCAACAATGAGTCAGCTTTTAAAAGTACAAAAATCAACAATTTTGTCAAACGACACGGGATAAATTAGAGATACTCTACAATTTACTATCCCAGAGCAAATGGATTGGCTGAAGTCTTCAACAGGACACTGGTACAGATTTTAAGAAAAACATTGGAAGAAAACAAAAGAGATTGGCACAAAAAATTGTTAGAAGCCTTTTTGGGCCAACCGGATGACTTTCAGAACTCCCACTCAATGTACACCCTACATGCTCACGTACGGGTCCAAGGTCGTGCTACCATTAGAAGTTCAAACACTGTCTCTTAGAGTCTCTTTCGCCAACCAACTACTCACATCATAAGAAAGTGCAAAGCTCAGGCTTGAAGAACTAGAGAG
>NW_018233780.1:0-1153 GCF_001263595.1 Phalaenopsis equestris
TAAGAGCCAGATGATCGTGAGAGGTAACATAAATTTGTGGGTCGTCTGATTTATCTAAGTCACACGTGTCCCGATATCACATTTGCAGTGAGCGCGGTGAGCAACTATATGCATAAAACAAGTAAGAATCATATGAACATAGTGTATCAGATTCTGAGGTACCCGAAGAGTGCACCAAGGAAGGGGTTGATCTTCAGGAAGAATGGGCATATAGACATTGAGGGCTATTGTGATGCTGACTAAGCGAGGTGTGCAACTGACAGAAGAACCACCTCAGAATACTGCATGTTCATAGGGGGCAACTTGGTCTCTTGGATGAGAAAGAAACAATTTGTAGTAGCAAAGTCAATAGCAGAGGCAGAGTATAGGACCATGGCCTTAGGAGTTGTCGAGATGATGTGACTGAAAGCCTTCTTGGTCGAGCTTAAGGTGGATCTAGGAACTAAAATGAAGTTGAAGTGTGACAACAAGTCAACAATCATCATTTCTAACAACCCTCTGCAACGCGATAGAACCAAACATGTGGAGATTGATAAATTCTTCATCAAGGAAAAGTTGAATAACAGACTACTGGAGCTAAGTCATGTAGCCAATGGAGAGCAAGTGGCTGTCTGCCTCACTAAAGGAGTTAGTTCATTAGATTTGTCTAGATTAGGAGACAAGATTGAGATTTGTATCTTATTTTGAGGAGTCTAATTTTAAATAGGGAATATAGAAGAAGTGTAGAAGTTATTTGTAAAAGGATTGTAAGGCTCTATAGAAGCACAACTCATGAATGAAGTATATTTTTGCCCTAATTTCTATATTGTATAGTTTTGCCCTAATTTCTACGGAGAATTCTATCATATTCCTAATGGGTTCCTTAGTGTAGATTATTCTTTTCATTCTCAAGTTTGTAATTGCTCCTAAGTGCGCTTTTTTCACCATAATATGGTTACAAATGCACCATTGCTTTTGCACCACAATCCCAGAACGGAACCAGTTCAGGTTTACTACAAACCTAGGAATGATTAAAGAAGCTCTAGATGATAGAAAGCTATCAATAAACATATTTCATAAGAATAATGTATGAAATGACTTCAACTCCAATAACAAAAATAAATTTTAAAAACTAACTGTGCAAAATAGGTTTTTCAATTAAGATCTACAACCG
>NW_018233781.1:0-933 GCF_001263595.1 Phalaenopsis equestris
GATTATATTTAGGGTAAATTTGAAACTTTAGACTTATTGGAAAACAATAGTAAAATCTTATTCCTTCAAGTATTAAACCACCTAGACTGAATTAAAGATATTACCTGCGCATTTAAAGTATGTATTTTTAAGAGAGTCATCTACATTGCCTGTTATTATATCTTCTGAGTTAACTAAAATTCAAGAATAAAAGTTGATAGAAATGTTGAACAAGTATAAAAAGGCTTTTGGATGGACTTTAGCAGATATTAAAGGAATTAGTCAATCAATTTGTATACAAAAAATTTTAGTAGATGAAAAATACGAACCTAAAGCTGATACTCAAAGAAGATTAAACCCAATAATGAAATAAGTTGTTAAATAAGAGATTTTAAAATCGTTAGATGCTGGAATTATATATCTATTTCAGATAGCGCTTTGGTAAGCCCAATTCATTTTTTTCCAAAGAAAGGAGAAGTAACTGTTGAAAAAAATGAGTAAAATGAATTAATACCAATAAGACAAGTTACTGGTTGGCGAATTTGTATTGACTATAGAAAATTAAATATGCTAACCAGAAAAGATAACTTTCCTTTACCCTTTATAGACCAAATGTTGGATATATTGGCTGGGAATAAATATTATTGCTTTTTAAATAGATATATCGGTTATCATCAAATTCCAATTATTCCAGAGGATCAAGAAAAAATAACATTGACAAGCCCATGTGGAACATTTGCTTTTCGTAGAATGCCTTTTGGACTATGCAATGCACCCGCAACATTTCAAAGATGCATGATGTCAATTTTTAGCAATTTTATAGAACTTGGAATGAAAGTGTTTATGGATGATTTTTTTGTATTTGGGACTTTATTTGCGTTATGTCTTAATAATTTAGAACAAGTTCTGGAAGTATGTGAAAATTCAACCTAGTATTAAATTAGGAAAAATGTC
>NW_018233782.1:0-286 GCF_001263595.1 Phalaenopsis equestris
CTAATTTCTAATAAAGATATAATATACAAGCATAAAAAAAAAGAAAACATTTGTCATTAAGAGAAATAATCTATTATATTAGTTGAGATTACAAATATTTGTTCTTTAATTTAATGAAATAAAATATGATTATAAAATAAATGTGAATATGATTTTCTGTCGTGTAAGTCGGAAAACGATTGTTGGATAATGATAGTCAAACAATAGTTGTCAAATGATGAAGGTTGGATGATGACGATCAGATAATGATGGTTAAATAATGGTGATTAGTTGATGTGGTTGAACG
>NW_018233783.1:0-669 GCF_001263595.1 Phalaenopsis equestris
AACGCGGAATCGAATATAAAATCCTCAACCTCTAGTATAGCGTAGGATTTGATTTGGAAGGTTGCAATAGGAGGAGCTTCTAAAGCAACACAGTATCGGATGTGAAATCCTCAACCTCTAGATTTGATTTGAAAGATTGAAATAAGATGAGATCCTAAAGCAACACGACATCAGATGTGAAATCCTCAACCTCTAGATTTGATTTGAAAGATTGCAATAGGATGAGAACCTAAAGCAACGTGGAATCAGATGTAGAATCCTCAACCTCTAGATTTGATTTGAAAGATTGTGATAGGATGAGCTCCTAAGGAAACACGGTATCAGATGTAAAATTATCAACCTCTAGATTTGATTTGAAAGATTGCGATAGGATGAGAATCTAAAGCAACGCGTAATCGGATGGTAATCGGATGTAAAATCACGCGTAATCGGATGTAAAATCCTCAACCTCTAGAATTTGATTTGAAAGATTGCGATAGGAGGGGCTCCTAAAGAAATGCAGAATCGAATGTAGAATCCTTAGCCTCTAGAATATCGTATAATTTGACTTGAGGATTGCAATAGGAGGGACTCCTAAAGCAACACGGAATCGGATATAAAATCCTCAACCTCTAAAATATTGTTGAACCGTTGCGAAGCAATGCAGAATCGGATGTGAAATCCTCATCC
>NW_018233784.1:0-892 GCF_001263595.1 Phalaenopsis equestris
CAAAGGTCATGTTAAAAATTTTTGAAATATTTTGATAGTATAACTAATTGAGGACAAACAAAATTAGGTCTTTTTTTCTTAAAAAAAAATTTTTCTTCCCCCCAAACTTAAATTTTTAAAAGAGTTTAAATGAAGAACTGAAAAATTAAGTGTTAAAGAAAACGTTTAATACATAAAGAAAAGACATAACTATTGAAGGTTCTAATTTGAAACTTAATTCTAAAATATTGCAGGTGCTAATATGAAAAGCTAAAAGACTTAAAACATTTAATAGAACATAATACATATAAAAAAATGTGCTGAGAAAGAGTTAACTACAAATACATCCAACAAAGTACTAAAAACAAATAATAGTATTAAAAACAGTTTCACAAATCCACAGTTCACAACACAGCATACAAAAAAATAAAGTACCACAGTCTACAACCAAACAATCTCAAAAATAAAGTACAATTAAGCGTAAACTAAACAAAAATCTAACTAAAGCATCAGCAATCATCGTCTTCTTCTTCTTATTCTTCCACATCCAAATTCTGTTGTTGATATGGAGCAAAAATAAGGTGAGAAGGAAATTGAACTTAGTGATCAACCTTCATGAATTTGACTATTGCATCATCATAAGCAGCATCGTATTCAAACTTCTACCTTATCAAATCATCAAAGTGAGCATTTCAGCCCTCCATATTTTCCATTCTATGATCCATTCTCAAAGTATCTCCTTGTTGGATCATCATTTGCTCCATAAGTTCTTGGATAGTAGGGGTACTAGAAGTACCTGAAGTGGAAGGAATATTCCTAGTCCTACTTCCAGATATCAATTAAACATGAGATTCATAAGTCTTTATTTTGGCAGGCCTAAAAGGTTTTAGAGGTTCAATCCTCTCCTCCTCTG
>NW_018233785.1:0-451 GCF_001263595.1 Phalaenopsis equestris
TGTGTTTAAAATACTAAAAATTTTGGAGTAAGTCGCTAGGAAATTGAAAATAAAAAAAAATTAAAATATGAAATTTTCAGGCCTTCAGCGCCGACGGCGCTGGGATCGGGGGGTACGGGCCCCCCGCCCCCCTCGCAGGTTTTTATCCAGATTTTAACCCCTAAAAATTCACAATTTTTACGGTGGCCACCATTTTTACGCTTAAGTCATCTTCAACCTTCGGTTTGGGCTGCTAGGCCTTGATTTTGGTCGGATTTTAGGCAATTTAGAGGCTAAAAGACTTCGGATTTCATCTTCCCTAAGTAAGAGCTACACTTTAAAATAATTTTTTTTTATTTTTACCATAGATTTATCTCACATTGCATGGATCCAAAAATATGAAAAAATTTTTTGAGAAATTGTTTAGCAAAACCTGGGTTGATGAACTCTTATATAGTGATTTGAAGTTTAA
>NW_018233786.1:0-1446 GCF_001263595.1 Phalaenopsis equestris
TTTTTCTTAAACCATAGGATTAGGATAGTTTACCGAAATTAATCTAAAAAAATGCTATGAATTTTCTGCTAAAAAATATAAAAAAACCCATTTCCTCAATTGTTATTTTAAAAATAATGTTTACCTTTAAGTTTCAGGAATTTTGATATATGAAAAGATTACATGAATTTCTTTATACTTTGCACATATTTTTGAATGATATTGCACTTTAAAGAAAAATATTTTTATATTTTTCTTGTAGTTATAACATGTATTAGGATTTGAATGCAGTGGAAGAAACATGGAGCGAAAGGAGAATGTTTGGAGAAAAAGGCAAAGTTGTGAAGGTTGAGGCCATGACGCAGACAACAGAAGCTAGGGCCATGGTGCCAGATCAGTGTGGGACCTAGGCGCCTAACATGTACAAGGCAACCCGAGAGGTTGGCGCTTGAAGGCCAAGGCCATGGCGCCAGAATATAGCGGCGCCTAGGCGCCATTATCGAATTCTGGACGATTTTTTAGGCGGCTTAGAGCAATTTCAGAGTGATTTTATGGGAGTTTTAAGAGTAGTTTGGCAAGATTTGGAGAAAGGAAGTCAGTAGTGAATGGAGAGGTCTTTGGAAAGGGAAGAAAAGTGTGTTTGTGTTTGTGTGGTGATTTGTAGTGTGTTAGAGAGTTTGGGAAGGATTTTTCCTTTTTTGTTGATAGTGTTCTAGCCTTGTTCTAAGCAAGTCTAGTGGTGTAAGTGTATTGCTTTGGAAGTGTTATTGTGTAAAGAGTTGCAGAAGAGGAGCAAAGACTTAGGTGGAGCATTCTTAAGGACAATTGAGGAAGAGACATAAGTATATTTGTGTTTTGGTTTTTTTATTTTCTGAAACACTATTATATAGTGAATCTCTTTGTATCAATGTATTCTTGTTGTGTTTTATCCTTGTTTTCTGAGTAGACTTCTTTGTTTTTTTTGTGGTGATGTGGTAAGATGTATAGGAATGTGGATAGCATGCTGAAGTAGTTTTTATTCTCTAATTGTGATGATTTTCCTTCTTTACTTGATGACATTTCAATCTTGTCAATTGTTCTTATAAAATTTGTTCTGAACCTGTAAGGATTCGGAAGAGATGCGACATGAACGACTAGGAAATTCACGTTGAGCTATAGGGTATGAATCAAAGTACACCATAGGGGGATGCAAATAGGCTAAGATCTACACAAATTTGAATCCCTATACTTCATTGGGGTGCAAATTGAGGATTTTAGGATGATAGGCTAAGATCTACACAAATTTCTAACCACTTTATTCGCTCCGAAGAGGGTAAAGGGGATTTATGCTTCTTTTGTCACAATAGTTTACTTTATTTCACATTTCTTCCACGTCTACAAACTATTATTACTGCAAGGGAAAGTAACTTTAGCAATTGGCAAAACCACTTTACATAGTGTTGTTAGAAATTCTGTACGAGTAACATA
>NW_018233787.1:0-948 GCF_001263595.1 Phalaenopsis equestris
TTTCAATAAATCAAAGAAAAACTATAAAAATATAAAATTTGCACCTCTGAGTTGTCTGACCATAGGGAGATTTTCTAAGAATACAAAACTTAATTTTCACCACCTAAAATATTTTATTTTTATTAAAAATCCTAGAACTTAAAATAATTCTAATAAATCACAGAAAATTTAAAAAACTGTGCAATTTGACCCAAAGGCTCCTCTGGTCTAGGTCTACCTCCAATAAAAATTTTAAGGGATTATAGCTTACCTTGGTCAAGTTAGGAATTTTCTTTGAGAAATCCTATTTTTGCATGAAAATAGTTATATAAATTAAATTAAATGTTGAAAAATCTCATTTTCTCCTCTGATGTCTTAATTAACCCATGAATGAGGTAGGATAAAAACTTCAAAGTCATTTGAATTGAATTTGACAAATTATGAGGTGTTAGGGCCTTAGGGGCAAATGTGTTGCCTTAATTAACATTTATGCTTAAGTAAAGGCGGGGAATGGGTAACCTCTGATCTTAATCAATTTATTTGATGCTTGAAACATAAAGGGGTTAATTGGTAGAAACCAATTACACTTTCTTAATTAAGATTAATAAATTTCTAAATTATTAAAATTTGGAAGTTTATTAAAATTAAATGATCCTAGACTTAGGGGTATAAATTTTGAAGTCAATAAATAATAAAATTAATACCCCTATCTTGATTTTCAAATAAAATCCAAATCATGAATCATGACCACTTAAAGCTTAACCCTTTTCAAAACTAATTAAAACACTCACCTAAGTCTTAAGGGATAAATCTTAAGGGCTTAGTGGTGACTTGGGCTAAATTAAAAATTGATTAAACAAGGATTAGAGAAATAAACCAAATCAAACATCCTTGAAACACCATTAAGCCCAATTAGGATTAAAATTTGGCCAAGTATTCAAATTACACTAACTTGCCCCTTTAAGAGTC
>NW_018233788.1:0-2563 GCF_001263595.1 Phalaenopsis equestris
ACTTTTCTATTTTGCTATTCTTGAGCCTTTAGTTATTGTTAACACAGATAGAATTATCATGAAGTTTAAGCAATATAATTCTTTTTGCAACAAAAATAACAATATTTGGCTTTTCTGGAATCCCAGTGTCAATATCTCTATTATTCAAGTTGATGATCAATTCATTCTTTTCCAATATCACGTGGAGGATTATTATGATTGAGCTACCTTTGTCTATGAAGGTTGCACTATGAAAAGTAAACACACTCGCTGGCAACAACTTATTCATATGGGTAATAACATCAATGATAAATGGTTTGTGGGTGGTGAGTTCAATATGATCATGAAACATGAAGAGTGTATAGGTGGAGGTAAATATGACATTTCTTTTGTTAATCGATTATGTGATCATATCACTGATGTAGGCCTTTTTGACATGGGGTTTTCTAGTTCACCTTATACTTGGAGAAGAGGCTTTATTTTTCAATATTTGGATAGATTCTTTGGGAACCATCATTTCTCAACTTACTACCCTATTTATAGGGTCCAACACTTAAATCATTCTGACTCTGATCACAATCCTATTTTACTCACCCTTGCTTTCAACAATAAATTTTAAAGGTACATCTTTAAATTTCTAAATGTTTGGGCCTCTCATCATACTTTCTTGAGATTTATTAAACACGCCTGACATTTTGATGGGGTTGGTGATCCTTGGTATGTCCTTTAGCAATTTCTCAAGAAAGTTGCTTTGGCCTTCAAGAGGTGAAACTATGAGGTTTTTGGCAATGTCCATGACATAGTTACTGAAGCCCAGCATTTGGTTGATTCTTTTGAAGCTCAGGTTATCTCTGGTCATAATTTGATTGATGAGGTTGCTCGAAAACAGGCTGACCTACTTGATGCCATCTCTTTGGAGGAGCAATTCTTACAATAAAAGGCAAATGATATTCGTTTTAAACATGGTGATCGTAATACTAAATACTTTCATGCCTCTATTAAAAATAGGAGGAATATTAATACTACCTTGAAGATCAAAAGTTTCAATGGTGCTTTGATTGTTTTTGATAGGGAAATTGTGGTCAATGTTGCTCTTTACTTCTCAGAAACATATACATCATACATGGAAGTTCATACACTTAACCAAGATTTTTTTGCTAAGGAAAGGAGTTATGTTGCAGGCCTATCTCTAACCAGTATCCCATCTAAACAGAAAATCCTTGCTGCCCTTCAGGATATCAATCCCATCAAGGCACCTGGCCCTAATGGCTTTACTTCCTTATTTTACATTAAATGTTGGAACATCATATGCAAAGAGGTAACTTTGGCTATATAAAGCTTTTTCATGGGTAATGACCCCGAAAAATATTTTACTTCCTCTCTAATTGTGCTTATCCACAAATCTAAAATTAAGACTAGCTGAGACAACTTTAGACATATTTCACTCACTACTGTCATGTCTAAAGCATTAGCAAAATAATTGTGTCTCGACTCCAACCTCATTTCTCTACTCTCTTTTCTCCTCAGCAGTCTGCCTTTATTCGTGGTAGGGAGATATGTGACAATATTCTACTTGCTCAAGAATTGGTGTAGGATTTAGATAAGAAGTGCAGGGGTGGCAATATGGTCCTTAAGTTGGATTTTAAGAAAGCTTTTGACACAATAAGTTGGGATTTCATTATTTACACTCTTCATACTAGATGTTTTTCCTTAAATTTTTTTGCGCTTATCAAAAGATGGTTATATAATAACCATTATAGTGTTTTTATTAATGGAAGCTCCTATGGATTATTTTTTGCTAAGAGAGGTATAAAACAGGGTGACCCCTTGATACGCCTAAAATATATAGTGTTTTTAGACACATTTTTATACCTATTTTTAAGATATTACGCTTTAATGGAAGGTATTTTTGTGTTTTTTTTTCAAGTGCAGGTAAAAAGGTAAAAAATGCTTACAAGAGTGAAAAAGGATAAAATTTAAAGCAAATAGGTGAAAAATGTGCAAAAGTGTTTTGGCGGCTAAGCATCAGATCCGGTGCTTAAGCACCTGTTGACCTCACTTTTGGTTGAGGTCTAGAAATTTCTTTAGTAGCCTAGGTCTAGCCATAGGACTTTCCTACTGACTAGTCTTAGAAAACTAGAAAAGGTACCCTCACCATTAGAAACTCAAAACTCTTCTCTTTACTCAACTTGAAGTTCCACATATTGGTCCTAACCTCTAGCACTTAGTAGGTAAGATCATTATGAGGGAACTCAAGGAGAGTTCCTATAGGGCTACTTGACCTTAGGATTGACCCTGGATGTTGATTTGGAGCTAAGGTACACCATACCCTCACCATACTCTGGCTAAGACCAATACATGGGGACCCAAAATGGAGATTTCATGCCAAAATGGATATTTCACTGGTCCATGACTCATTCAGAATGGTTCTCTACCCAATTGCACTTGAAATGCCCAACTTGGTCTTTTGCCCCTAGGCACCTCCAAATTACCTAACTGCCCTTGGGACCCAAATTTGGCCAAAATTCTCAAATTTTTCCAAAATACACAAAAATGATCAAAACTCATTTCAAACACTTTGAAT
>NW_018233788.1:2898-3692 GCF_001263595.1 Phalaenopsis equestris
GCAAACACAATAATCAATTTGAGCTTAGGAGTGCGAATTCCAATGAACCACCCAAATTAGCCCCATATGCCTAATTTGGGTCTAAATCCAAAACCCATACCCATCAAAATCCATCCAAATTGCCATCCAAATTGACCATTAAATCAACTTCAAAACAATTTTCATCCTCCATGAAAGTTATTCATCATGATTTTTTACACCAAATTAAATAATTAATTTTGACTTAGCCCATGGCTAGCCCAAGTTTGACCCAAACTTAGCCCAACATGCTTAAAATGTGTCATAAATCAAAAATCCACCAAATTGATTAACCAATTGACCTCAAAATGACTTTCACCCTTCATGAAAGTTGTTCCTCATGGTCTCCTACACCAAATGCCATATTCAATTGAGCCAACTGACATGGCTAAACAAACCTAAAATCATTTTTGGTCATATTAGCCCATGACCAAAATATAATGAAAATCAAACTTGGTATTCCCAATCAAGCTTAACCTTAGCTAAACTCTAGACCTTAGAGTTAAGTTAAGTTAACCATGGATTAGCCATGATATTTATCCCTTAGGTCAGTTTTTTTTTTTTAACTTTAAAGGATAAGTTTCATGCAAAACCAAATTAATCACTAACACTTGGCAATTTCCTATGGTGTCATTTTTCTTGCTCATCATGAGCTTTAGACTTCATCTCCAAGCATCCCAATTGATCTAGCTCTATAAAAAAGTCATGGCCATGGCTATGGAAGAATAGAGAGCTCAAGGACAAACAAGGAAGAACCACCATAGATTAGCAAAACC
>NW_018233789.1:0-720 GCF_001263595.1 Phalaenopsis equestris
ACAAAATTTTACAATATGGATTCTATTGGCCTACAGTTTTTTGAGATGTTAATGCTCATATAAAAAATTGTGATAGATATCAACGAGTGGGCAATATTTCTAGAAGAAATGAGATGCCCCTGAATTATATGCTAGAAGTTGAAATATTGAAATATTTGAAAGTTGAAATATTTGATGTTTGGGGATTAGATTTCATGGGACCATTTATACCATCTTTCAGAAATTTATATTCTGGTCTTTTGGACTATGTATCCAAATGGATAGAAGTTGTTGTTTTATCTTGATGTGATGCTCAAAGTGTTATAAAATTTTTTAAAACAAACATATTTGGTAGATTTGGGATGCCTAGAGTTATCATTACTGATGGGGGAGGTCATTTTAGAAATGCAGCAATAGAGAAATTAGTAAAGAAATATCATATCAACCATCAAATTGCTACAGCTTATCATCCTCCAAAAAGTGGTTTCACTGAATTATCCAATCATGAAATTAAATGAATTATTGAAAAATTTGTGAATCTAAAAAAAATGGATTGGTCAGTCAAATTTGATTATGCTTGGGCTTATAAAACTGCACATAGAACACATATAGGAATTTCCCCATGTAGGCTAATATTTGAGAAAGCTTGTGATTTCAATAAAGCATATTGAGTAATTAAAGAGTTCAATCATAATTTAAAAGATGCCGATGAGAAAAGATTATTGCATTTAAATGAGCTTG
>NW_018233790.1:0-1057 GCF_001263595.1 Phalaenopsis equestris
CTTATTGAAAACTCCACAATCATGTTCGTCGAAAATCCTTTCTTTTGAACTCAAGAAAAAACAAGATTCTTGATTTTTATCGAGAGTTTTCTTAAGTGATTCATTTGCTTAAGATGTAATTAACTATATGGGCTTGCCCTTATAGGGATCTTAAAAGAACCCAGACTTAAAATAAACCCTATTTGACTTCCATATCAAATAGGGGAATCTGTCGGTTATCATGCAAACTTGCAGATCAAACTGAAGTCATTTATTTCTATAGTTTAGTTAATTGAGCTTATTATCAAGTAGTGTATTACCTTAATCAAAGCCCTATATTTGACAAATGCTAATAAGGAATGTTTATTTTTTGCCCAATTTACTGCTTGCCTTTATTCGCCAAGCTTTGACATTGCAATGACTAAAAGTTTGATTTTTATGATATCGGGAAAATAGCATTAATTATAATTAAAATTTATTTCAGGGGTCACTATGGGAGAAACTCGAGATGAGTCACCCTTCTGACTGCTTGATCTTAAGGTTGGCCCTGGGTGTTGGTCTAGGGCTAAGGCACTCACTACACTCACTACACTTATCTGCACCCACAATCACTCACAACCCTGAACTCAAATTTCTAGCCTAGATCCCTTGATCTTTTGGGATAATCGTGTAGATGGTCCCCTAAACATACTAGCCCTATGGTTATAGTTTAGCTAGAACCACTATGTAGAGGACCCAAAATGGGGTTTCCATTGGTCCATGGCTTGTTGATGATGATTGTTACCTCAACTCTACCAAAATACCCATCTTGGCCTTTTACCCCAAAATACCCATCTTGGCCTTTTACCCCTAAAACACCCCCAAATTACCAAAATATCCCTTCATAGCTCAAAGTCCCAAAAATTCCAAAACTTCCCAACAAAATCCCATTAAATCCCAAATATTCTCAATTTCATTTCTCTCAACTACCACATGACCCAATTTGGCCAATTTGATCATCTTTAACCAAAATCCCCAAATTGCCCTATAAAGACCCAAATTTCCCCAAATCCAACTCAAATGTCCATCAATTTGATCT
>NW_018233790.1:1165-1905 GCF_001263595.1 Phalaenopsis equestris
AATTTTGATTTGGGTCAAAACCCCAATTTTGACCATATGACCTAATCTCACCAAATTGAACCGATAGCCTAGTCAATTGGCCTCAATTAATGTTGAAAAATCTTTATAACATTCTTATACATCAAAATCAAAGATCAATTGGCCTTTGTGGAGTCTCAAATTCATTTGAGTTTGGCGTAAATCCAAAATCTCCAAACTTAGCCCCAAATTGGCTAAGTCCCCAAATTTCACCCAATTGATTGCCTTAAACTCCAAATTGGCATCCAATTCATGTTGAAAACTCTACATGAGGTCCCTATTGACCATTTACAAATTCAATTTGGACTTAGCCCAAGCTAGACCCAAGCCTAGCCCAACATGGCCAAATTGATTAAAGCTCAAAATTCCTTCAAATTGACCCTTCAATTTAACTCAAAATCACTTCCATCCTTCACCACATCCTTCACCAAAGTTGTATCCTTCACCAAAGTTGTTCCTTAGGATCATCTACACCAAATACAACAATTTATTTAGGCCAATTGACATAGCTAACCTAGCCCAAACCCAACATTTGGTCATTTCAGGTCGTTTGCACCTACTTGGACCCATGCACTAAATGTGACCTAACCACGCTAAAGCCACCAAATTATCTCCACCACAACCATTAGTTGGACTTAGTGACCAATTGAAACACCATGAAACCACCTAAATCAAGCCATGGACCAAAGGTCCCCAAAATTAAGGGATCTTATTTCCAAAAA
>NW_018233791.1:0-2235 GCF_001263595.1 Phalaenopsis equestris
ATAAGGTAAACTTTTCTACTTCTATGTTAAATGCTAAATCTAAAGCATGACACCATTTTATTTTTTCTTGAATACTTCCAACTAATCTATTAGCACAAGAAAATTTTTTTGGGGGTGTGGTCCTGTTGAAGCTATCGGACACTGGAATCAAAATTTCATTGCTTGCTTTGAAGGGACATTTTAATTTACATATATATTTAGTTTTTAAGAAATATGAAATTAAACTGATCTCATATCTTTCATAGTTTAAATAAAAGAGCACCACACTTTTAGCTATGTATCTATCTAGAAAGCTAAACACATGGCTTCGCGGTGAGGCTCAAACAAATAAACTAAGAAATGTATGACATCCATTTAGTCTGCAAAACCATTGTATTATAAGATGACAAGTTCCCCAATTTAATATGAAAAATTAAATAGGGTTTATATTAAGATGTATTCAGACAAGCTTCCTGTGAGGGCAAGCCCCTATAGTTAAATATATCTTAGATAACCAAAGTCGCCTAAGAAACTTCTCGATAAAAAATAGGGGATATTATCTTCAAGAAGTTCAAAGGAATAGGAACTTTCAATGAGATCAGACAAAGAGAAGTGAAAAACACAAAAGCAGTATGAAATGGGAATGACTAAAATTTGGAACATTAATTATGAAATCCAAAGAAAGAAGAACTAGAGGATGCTATGGATCCAGAGGAGAACCTCGGTGACTTCCCAAGCTATCCTATGGTTTCACTTCAATTTTGGAGAAAGATTATTTAAATGTTTCATCCTGCCAATTTTATTAATTAGGACTTATATTCGTATGAAACGAGCACAAAAAAAACATAGAAGAGGTGAGGGTTTAGGTCGTAACGAACGATAACCTCGAGATCCTAAGACGAGTATGGGCTTATATTGTATAGCAGAGCCATACAAAAGCCTAAGGAAAAGTTGAGGATTTATGTCTCACTAAGCGGAAAACCTCAAAATCCTATGGCTTGATGTTTAATTATAAGGAATGGTTATGCTATTGTAGACCCTCGTGCTATTGTAGACCCTTTTGCTGTTGTAGATTTTTGCCCATGAAGTTAGCTCCAAGCTCTTTGTCGTGGCGAGTTTAAATTTTACAAAATTCAAATTATAAATATTGAGAGAAGTATCAAGTTTAGAGGTTAAGTTTTCTAATGTGTCTATTCTTGATGTTAAATCAATTGTTTCTTAAGGTTATGGTTATTTAAATATCATGGGGGATGTTAAAGTTGATTAGAGCGACACCGGTTAGGATCCCACGTATTCCTCATTTCGGTATCACGATTTTGAATTTACATGGCTTAAATGAATTATGAAACTCATTTTAAACTGGGGAGATCTTGTTAATAACTTTGGGTTAACTCCTCCAAGGGACTCCCGTAAAGTCAAAAGAGTGTTTTATGTTTAGTGATATTTGAAAGGATTTATGGATACTTTTGAAATAATTAAATTTCTATTTTTAAAAATGTTGATTAATTTTGAAAAGTTGTTTTAGTTTTGCAAGTTGAGTAAGGTACTCGCCAAAGTAGTTATGATATTTGGTAGAAATTAAAATGAAAGAAATTAAATAACATTATAAAAGCGTACCTATCATCTTCTCGATTCTCCCGGTGAAATGTTAGTCAACATACATGTATTTTGCAATTGCTTGTCGGCACTATTTTGGTTTGGGAGTTGTTGACCGTAAGAAGCTGTCGGTTACTGGAATCAAAATCTCGTTCCCCGCTTTAGAATGACATTTTAATATTTAGAAAAATATGAAATCAAACTGACCCCATATTTTCATAGTTTAAATGAAAGAGCGCTATACCTCCTGTATCTATCCCAAAGGATAAACACAATACTTGAGGATGAAGCTCAATCAAATAAACTGAGAAATGTATGACATCCATTTGGTCTGCGAAACCATTTTATCTGCCGACAATTTCCCATATTTAATATGACGAATTAAATAAGGTTCATATTAAGCTGGGTTCGAAAAAGCTTCCTATAAGACCAAGCCCCTATAGTTAATTACATCTTAAATGACCGAAGTCACCTAAGAATACTCTTGATAAAAATTAGGAAAAGTTATCTTCAAGGATGTCATAAGGATAGGTCTTTTCAACGAAATCGGATAAAGAGGTGTGAAATGAGATTGGCTCAAATTTGGAACATTTTATTTTTGTAATTCAAAGGAAGAAGAACTAAAGATGTCATGGATCCGGAGGAGAATCTCGGTGACTT
>NW_018233792.1:0-375 GCF_001263595.1 Phalaenopsis equestris
ATATGATGAAAAATTATTCCATCAGTACTATGCATTACGTTCGTATCCAATATATTGTCACCAGGTGTAAACTCCGGCCCCCCACCTATTCCATCAGTATTCGCGACCCGGCCCGACCCTAAACCCGAATCCTGAAAAATTTCCCGCCAGCAAAAAATTATTTCTCGCCAACAAGCTGTTCTGTTCGCAGGGTGAAGAAGCATTTCGCTGGTTTGTTCACAGCTCTGTCATAGTTAGGTATTGTTGGAATTCTCCATGGACGTTGAGATGTCGGAAGTCGAATTCTCCATTAACGTTGAGATGCCAGAAGTCTCCATGAACATTGTGATGTCATCATTAAACCTGAACTTTGAAGATCAAGATCAAGTGAGTCTT
>NW_018233792.1:549-782 GCF_001263595.1 Phalaenopsis equestris
TTTTTTTTTTGCGTTATTATGGTTTTAGGCTTCTGATTTTTTAGTGTTACTCTTGTGTTATTCTAGTGTTACTATGGTATTACTCCATTGTTATGTTGTTTATTGCCTTTGATTTTTTGGTGTTGTTCATTGTGGCATTGTTTTTAGTAGTATTGTGGTATTTTTTTTTTTGCATTATTATGGTTTTAGACTTCTGGATTTTTGGTGTTACTCTTGTGTTATTCTGGTGTTAT
>NW_018233793.1:0-498 GCF_001263595.1 Phalaenopsis equestris
ATGAGCTTTTTAACAGCCCTATATATGGTATTAAAGATCATAAGAGAGTGATTTCTCTAGCAAATGTGGGAGTGGTATGCTAAGCATAGAGAATAATTAGTAGCTCATGAGCCTTGAGCCCCTCTCTTTCAATTAGTTTTCATTTCAGAAAGTATTTATTTGTCACTTTAACTTAGCCATTAGTGTATGGATGGCTGACAACGATAGTTAATTTTTAAAGTTAAATCTATTTATATTGTAGAATATTAAGATTTGTTGACTCAAGAATTGCAAGTCATTATTTGTACACAAAATTCTTAAATATGTTAGAAAATAAACTCAATTCATTTTATGTTTAACTTATTGATTGGAAATAAGGTTAAGAATCACAAGATCGGGTTCAAGCCCTTGCCTTGCCAGTGAGTCAACTATTTGATTTTCTTCCCTAGCGACAAATGAATTCAAATTTATAAGGTTTAGATGTGTTTAATTATTATATTTTCTTCATTACCATTTTCC
>NW_018233794.1:0-438 GCF_001263595.1 Phalaenopsis equestris
TAGAATTGGAGCATAAGGCATATTGGACGATTAAAAAATTTAATTATAATTTGACAGATGCTCGTAAGAAGAGATTGTCACAATTAAATGAATTGGAACAATTAAGAAATGAGTCTTATGATAACGACATAATTTATAAAGAAAAATTAAAGTTATGGCATGATCGAAAGATTAACCAAAAGAACTTGGAACAAGGATAAAAAGTTTTACTTTACAACATTAGGTTCAAATTATTTCCTAGGAAATTGAAGTCTCGTTGGTTAGGTCTACTCACTATGACTCAAGTTTATACTTACAGAGCTATTGAAATTGAAGATCAGAAAACTAGAAATAGATTTAAAGTCAATGGACATAGATTAAAACCATATTATGAGGGTAAAAGACCAAATTTTAAAGAGGTTTTAATGATCAGTCAACCTGAATAACACCTGAATATGT
>NW_018233795.1:0-237 GCF_001263595.1 Phalaenopsis equestris
TTTAGAAAAGCAATACTTAATCGCAATAATGGAATCCAAATTGCTTATCTCTCACTAAAAGGAAATTGAAATAAATATATAATTTCAATAACTCTTAAATAACTAATTATACTAATAAAGTTTTTAATGTGACATTTGATATATAAGAAAGCATCCTTCTCCTTGTCAATAAATTATAGTGAATGAATAAAGTGAATCAGTTCAAATTATATTGTGCCAAATAGGAGCATACCTATT
>NW_018233796.1:0-326 GCF_001263595.1 Phalaenopsis equestris
GGGAATTTTGAACGAGTTATGCTGGAGAAAGATGCCAAACAATATTTTGAGAGGGAGAAACAATTTGATAAAAAGATTTAAGCATAGTAAGCAAAAATAAAAAAATAACAATCGATAAAAGAAATTTGAAACCCGATGGACTGCATATTCATAAAATAAATTTATTAGAGGATACACTCTTTTACCTTCAATTGGAACATTCCAAACAAGGAAGAACCTTTAAGAGTGCGGTCGACACCAGGAGCCAATCCAAGTGGTGAATTGCTAATGAAAAGCCCATATAAGCCCATTGCAAATATCAACATAACTGTACCAGCAAGATAGAC
>NW_018233797.1:0-987 GCF_001263595.1 Phalaenopsis equestris
CATGATGGTCAATGTGCGGGGGAATGCAGTCACTTTCTTCATAACTATTGATGATGCAACTGTTAGAAATGCAAGTGGTAGGTAGAATATTTCACTTGACCATTCTCTTTATCATCCACCTTATCATCGAGGGTAACGGATCCACCTGGTCGTATCTGAGAATCCCAGGCGGATTCCCCTATCTGTCGTTTGTAAAATTGTAGCAACATCCGCACTGGATGGTGATTCTTCCCTTTCCTCGCATCCACTTCTTTGGCTCAGAGTATGTTCTTTCTAGGAGAAGACCTACTCGACCTCTATCTCTCAAATCAAAGATGCAGTCCAGGATGCTTCTTTCATCAGTTTCAGAGAAAACCCTGGTATGTAACTCCAAGCCTTCCAATATGTTGATAAACTTTCCTTGAACCTCTTTGTAGAATTCAAATTCTCTTTTGTTTACCTTGCTTATTTTGTAATATTCCACCATACCGGGAGCTGGCAGCTGTCTAGGACGCTGGCTAGGCCGTCCCTCCCTCCGGGCCTCGACGGGAATCCAAACTGGTGCTGGCCGATCCAGGATATGATATTCCGCCTCAAGTGGGATGTATGATCTTGGGCTCCATAATGCGCACTGGTCTGCCCCCTGTGGGACATACAGTTCATTTGCCACAAAATCTAGAGTCTGAGACTTGTTGGTGCTTGCAGTGTACTCTTCTAATGTACTGAAGCGCTGTAGATGTAAAACGTTACAGTCCAGACATTCTACAAATGCGCCCGCGCCTGGTGTCCTGGTTGGTATCTCGATGTTGCATGTGGGCAACCTCTACACAAGATATCTGGGGCCGGGGGTACATCTAATCCTGTCAGAAATCCTGATTCTGCATCTGTAGTAGGCAGGCTGGCAGAAGTTTCTCTGAGCTCTGACTCGTAGATATGTCCCTCAGGAATGGGGGCAAGACTTACGTTTCTTTGTCGCTTGCGCTCCTGTCGCAGAAAGGCTCTCTGTTT
>NW_018233798.1:0-480 GCF_001263595.1 Phalaenopsis equestris
CAACACCCAGGGTCAATCCTAAGGCCAAGTAATCCAAACCAACACCCAGGATCATAATTTTATGCTTATTTATTTAATGTACTTAACTTCTTTCTTTATAATTGCATTAATATGTGGCACATTATAACAAAGATTGCTTAACATTGATAGTCATTATTTGAATTCACTTAGTTGGCTTAAGAATAAATAGAAAAGAAATGACATGTCCATTGCATACAAGTCAACCACTAATTTGTGGAAATCATTGCTTAGGAATCCATTTATGGTGAAGCATTTATATCTTAAGCATAGGACTGACAAATTGGTTAACACTCACAACTATTTTTTATTAATTAATTGGTTCAAGCCATTTTATGCTTAATCTATAAACAACAACATTTTTTATTTAAGAGAGAACTAAGCAATATAAACTATCCGATATTATTTATTATAAAATTGTGATGTAATTGTAGTTTTTATAAAAATGCATATGCTATATTT
>NW_018233799.1:0-405 GCF_001263595.1 Phalaenopsis equestris
CCACAGAGCTCCTGCTTCCTTTGCCCTAACCCGTCCTTCCGGACACCACCTTCTTCTGGTATTACTTTTCCTTATATTTTCTTTGAGAAATTTTTGTTTCTCGTGGATTTGCACCGTATAACAAACTTTTCTTTTATATTTCCGGTATCATCGTTTAGCATATTTTTCATTCACGAACACATACTCTAAAGTGAGATATTGAAATAGATAGCCTCAGAAAATTACTGTGACGACATATTATACATAGTTGCTGATAACCCTTGGGTCATATAATGAGGAAAAATTGTAAGAAAAGGCAACAGATTTTGTCATTATTTTTATGCTCATTGTTAGGAAATATTATGTAGATGTGGTTTGTTTGAGCATGTTTTTGCAAGCTGAATTGCAAATGTTATGCTTATAAAA
>NW_018233800.1:0-321 GCF_001263595.1 Phalaenopsis equestris
ATAAAATTTGGGTCTAAAAATGCATATATTTTTTGAGTATCACCTAGAAAAACCTCCAATAATCTCCCCACAAATTAAGACTTCATTTTGATTAATGAAATAAATTAACATTGAAATCTTATTTTTTGACTAAAAATAATTATTTTAAATTAAATCAAATTTTGAAAAATCATACTCTCCTTCCTGGTATTTTATTTGATCCATGCTTGGGATACTCAAAGATTGTTAAGGCCATTTGAATTTTACTGGAAGAATTAAAAGATGAAAGGCCCAAAGGGCAAAATGTTAATTTTAGATTTTTGTGCCTTAATCAAAATTTAG
>NW_018233801.1:0-395 GCF_001263595.1 Phalaenopsis equestris
TTTAAAACGTCCTTCCGAAGCGGACAACGAGATTTTAATTTTGATAACCGACAGCTTCTTATGGGCAAACCCCACACCAAAAATAGAGCCGAGCAAACCCCACACCAAAAATAGTGCCGACAACACAGTGAAGAAGTTGTCTATAGAAGATAGAAGAAGTGATGTTACAAATGGAAAATCAATTGCAAAGTCAAGAGCTACAATTAGAAATATCGAGAATCATCTTTAGAAAATAGCAAATTCATTAAGTAATAGATCCTAAGGAACAATTCCTAGTAATACTGAATCAAATCCAAAAGACCAGAATAAAGAATAAGTAAAAGCCGTTCAACTTAGAAGAGGAAGAGAGTTGGAAGGTTTGGTTTAAAAAGAAATTGAAGTAGAGAGAGAAGAAA
>NW_018233802.1:0-207 GCF_001263595.1 Phalaenopsis equestris
AGAGATGAGAGAAAGAAAGATTGCGAGACTAGTTTTTCTTTAAGTCTCTTCCTTTCTCCCTCTTTATTAATTTTCTCTTTCACTCATTATCTCTCTCTCACTCCCTACCTCTTGAGAGAGATAGAATGAGAATGAAAGAGAGAGTGTGAGATATGGGACACAGAGGGATTGAAGATGAGTGATAGAGATAAAAAGAGCTACAGAGCA
>NW_018233803.1:0-1377 GCF_001263595.1 Phalaenopsis equestris
TAATATTTATGGATTAAGTATCTAAGTGATTTTTTTTTAACCATCGAATCTGTGTATTTATGTGTCATGATTAAACTGTTGAGAATTTGATAAAAATATGGGTTTGAATTTTGATATTTGACTGAGAATTTGAAAATTGGATGAAAGAGGGTGGTTGATTTGTAAACAGTAAGTTTCGGGTGTTATGTATGTAATTATCTTTTTTTTTTTGTTTGGTGGAGAGAATTGAGAAAAATACTTATAGGGAAGCAAAAGGTCTTTGCTGCCTTAATGTCACGGACAAATAGTCTCAAATCAGCTAGGTGTAAGGCTGAAAAGTTGTATTTAAGTCCTGGGCTGCCCATCACCCATAATAGCTCTTTTGGGAGGTGATAAATGGTATCAGAGCAGATTACTGTCTGTCAGGTGTGTGGACTCTCCATGGTCCAGTGAGACCCTCGGTGGAGTCGATCCGTGACGAGGGCGTCACGTGATTGGGTGGAGGAGAATGTTACGGACAAATAGTCCCACATCAGTTAGGTGTAGGGCCGAAAAACAGTATTTAAGTCCTAGATTGCCTCACACCCATAATAGCTCTTTTGGGAGGTGACAGCTCAACATTCTAAATTTATGTAAAAAGGTTGACCCACTTGAGATGTCATAAAATTTATCCTTGAGTTTATAAAATCTCCCCACTGCAAAAAAAAAAATCGAGGTTTTTACTTATTTTAATTATTAATTTTAACTAAAGAAGTTATATCCCATTATACTTCCATTGTATTAAAATCTATTACAATTATATATGAAAATATTTTAAATAATATTAAGTGAATTTTTCTTAAGATTAATAATGTATATTGTAGCATCTTTTAAGATAAATTTAAAATTCTTAAGGAAGATTTACATGCATACCACTCAATTCTTATGTATTTACATATCTAGATCCTAAATTTTAATTTTTACATATATGTCACATTTCTATACATAAAAAGTTGTATTTCAATTTTAAAAGTTTAATGGGTAGTATTTTTTATGTGATGGAAAATATTTGGATGCAGTAAAAGCAAAAAATTAGTTGGAGTTTTTTTATGTCAAAAGATAAGAATTGGATGGTATGTATGTAAAAATGCCCCTAATAATTTTTTATTTATTTATTTCTAACAGTTTCTTCCTATTGATTAGCGGGTAGCGCCGCGTTATATATGGGCCCCACGTTTCTGTTTACACCGCTCCCTGCAGCTTATTTGCTCGCTGCGTGGGGGCACAGCTGACCTGGTGCGGCCTCGGCATGAGAAACAATAAACGTTGCCGGCTCCAAAATTAAATATAATTAATTCCACTCCGTGGATATAAAAGGCTATGTGATGCTTCCATCCGAAGTCCTTCATTTCAGCTCGT
>NW_018233804.1:0-235 GCF_001263595.1 Phalaenopsis equestris
TATTACATTTATAAATATTTTAATAATTTTCTATTTAATCACATAAATTTTAAAATAAAAAAATAAAAAGTTTAATTTATTTGTAAATTTAAATCACATAGTTCAATATCATTTAAGTATGATAGTAATAAATAAATGAGAATAAATAATTAAAATTAAATAAAGTTTTTTAAAAAATGTGATAGTTTTTTCAGGAGAATATGAACCAAGCGTCCCCATCCTGGCGCCTCAACAA
>NW_018233805.1:0-15771 GCF_001263595.1 Phalaenopsis equestris
CGGGCAAACCCCACAACAAAAATAGTGCCGACAGTCACCAACTTTGAATGTCCTTAGGCGGGCCAATTTGTCATGGGCTTGTACCATCTTCGCTTGGTAAAGCTCCAAGTGTTGTGGTGCTTCTAGTCTTTTTCCCTCAAGACTTTCCAGTTCTTCAAGTCTGAGTTTTGCATCTTCTCTTATTGTGAGTTGGTTGGCAACAACAACTCTAAGAGACGGTGTCTGGATTTTTAGCGGTAGCACGGTCTCAGACCCCTACACGAGCATATAATTGAGTGGGAGTCCTGAAAGTCGTTCGATAGCCCCACAAGGCCTTTAATAGTTTGTTGTGCCAATCCCTTTGGTTTTCATCCTGTGTTTCCTTCAAAATCTGCACTAGTGTTTTATTAAAGGCTTCAGCCAGACCATTTTCTCTGAGAAAGTAAATCGTAGAGTATCTCCAATCTATCCCGTGTCTTTTAACAAAATTATTTATTTTGGTTCTTTTGAGAGCTGTCCCATTGTCAAAAATTATTCTTCCCGATACTCCAAAATGGTAGAAAATTTGGCTTTTGAAGAATTGAAGGGCGTGCTGTGTCGTAACCTCACGCAACAGTACTGCCTCTATCCATTTGGTGAAGTAATCTGTATCGGCATGCATAAACCTGTGTCCTTTGGAAGATGGAGGGTCTATCGGACCTATTATGTCCGTGCCCCAACACCCGAATGACCACGAGACAACAGTTGGGTGTAGCACATTTGGAGGTTAGTGTAAAACCATTCAATGGACTTGGCATTGGTAATATTTTCTAGCTGTATCCATGCAATTGGACATCATTGCTGGCCAATAATACCCAAGTCTTTTGATCTTCATTTTCATTTTCGGCCCTGACTGGTGAGCGCCACACAATAACTGGCATGTACTTCTTTGACAATACTCCGTGCTTCGGCTTTGTTCAAACACCGTCACCACATTTGAAGGAATGATCTTCTGTAGAGAATTTTTCCTACCAGGGCCTAAGACATGGCCCTTCTTGTGATATGATGTGCTTCATACTTGTCTTCTGACAGCTTTCCATTATGCAAATATTCTATTAATGGTTTGCACTAATCTTTGTTAATGTTTGCAACTGTATTTATTGATTCTTCTTTTCCAAGCTTTTGTAAAGTTTTGAGGTCGATTTGAGATAAGACATATCTTCCTTGTATTGTGATTTCAATGGAATCCTCTGGGGGACATGTCATTTCCTTAGCGAGTTTTGCTAGAGCGTCGGCATGGACATTATCTCCCCTAGGAATCTGGTAGAAAGTCACATCAGGGATCTGCTCCATCAGCTTCATTGTGTATTAATGGTACTCTACTAATCTTGGTTTCAAAATTTTGTATTGTCCGGTGACTTGCTAGATGATGAGTTAAGAGTCGCCATTAATGGCAATGTTCGTTATATCCATTACGATTGCCACTTCCAACCCAGTGATTAAAGCTTAATATTCTGCTTCATTTTTGGTGCACGGGTTTGTCAGGTGGTAAGAGAACCTCAACATACCCTTATCTGGCGTGATAAAGATCAAACTGATCCTTGCTTTGCCTGGTATAACTATGCTGATCCTTTGTACTATTATGGCTGTCGAAGCGCCATCGAAGTACATTTCCCAGCGTTGCGTACTGGAGAATTCCATTTGTAGTATTTTCTTATCTGGTAACTCATCGTTGAGAGAGGACCTAACTGGTAGTGGGTGTGTAGTGAGAATGTCTGCTAGTATCTGTCCCTTGATAGCATGGAGGGGAACAAAAGTTATATAAAATTGCAATAAGATCATTGACCATCTTGTTAAACGTCCGTAGAGTGTTGGTCGGGTCATCAGATATTGCAACAGATTAACTTTCGAGATTAGATCAATCTTATGGAAAAGGACGTAATGTCTAAACTTTTGAGTGGCGAAAATTAACTCCAGACAATGCTTCTCAATAGGTGGATATCTTATCTTCTATCGGTATTAGGCAACGACTCAAGTAGTAGAGTGCATTTTCTTTACAGTAGAGTGCATTTTCCTTACCCTCATCCTTGACTTGGGCTAAGAGGGCTCTGAGAGAGTCATCTAAGAACGCGGTATAAAGTATCAACGGTTTCCCTAGAATAGGGGCTGCCAAAATAGGAGGTGTCATTAGATATTGTTTGACATCTTCAAAGGCCCGCTGGCATTTCTCTTCCCAAATGAATTTGGTGTCCTTTTTAGTTAATGCCGAGAAAGGCTGACACCTACCTGAGAGAATAGAAATAAAGCGTCTTAGATATGCCAACTTCCCCTGGAAGGAACGTAGTTGTTTCAATGTTTTAGGAGAAGGCATTTCCAAGATAGCTTTAATTTTATTCGGGTCGATCTCGAATTCCCAATGATGGACAACGAATCTCAGAGATTTCCCAGAAGTAACATCAAATGCGCACTTTAAGGGGTTTATTTTAAGTTCATATTATCGTAACCGTTCAAACACAATCCTCAAATAGCACAAATGGTCTTTTTTTGTTTACTTTTGATGACCAAATCTTCCACGTAGCATTCTACTTGGTTATGGATGAGGTCGTAAAAAATCTTCGTCATTGCGCGCTGATATGTTGCTCCGGTGTTCTTTAGGCCAAACGACATCACTGTGTAGCAGAAAATTCAAATCGGTGTTCTGAAGCCTGTAAGTGCTGCATCCTTGGGACCCATCTTGATTTGGTTGTATCCCGACAATCCTTCCATGAAGGAGAAAATTTCGTGTGTTGAAGTGATATCCACCATCATTTCTAGTATTTGTAGCAGAAACTCATCTTTTGGAAATGCCTTGTTCAAATCTCTGAAGTTGACACAAACACGGTTCTATCCATTTTTTTCTTAACAGGTACAATATTAGATAACCATGTGGGAAATTATTCTTCTTGTACAAAGATGGCGTCTATTAATTTCTTCACCTCGACAATGACTTGTAGTTCTATTTCGAGGCACACTCTCCTAGGAGCTTGTTTTACTATGGTTATATTCTTGTCCACCCCGAGTTTATGAACTGTAACCTTTGCTGACATTCCTGAAATTTCATCATAGCTCCATGAGAAGTAATCTTTAAATTCTGTTAATAGTTAGATCAATTCTGAAGATTCTTCGTCATTGAGTAGAGAACTTATAAATGTAGGTTGGGGTTGTTCTTCAATCCCGAAGTTAATCTCTTTAGTTAATCTCTTTCAATTCATTCTCTTTCAATTCATCAACGGTAGATTTAATTTCCTCAAATTTTGGCGGAGCATCATCTATTTGTTGTTCAATAGAGTCATCCTCTATACCGAGGCAATCCTCTTCTGACTCACTAGTAACAACCATGCAAAATTCACAATCATCGACTGGTCCAACTGTACCAAATTCGAGACCCACTTTTGAGTTGGGAGTTTGAATTTTAACATTCTATAAATTTTCAAAAAGTTGAAATTTATATTTTAGTATTTTTTTTGGTAAGTTTTCCTATTGAATTAATTTTTGAACACAAGGCAAAAAGTAACCAAAAGGCAATTCCATTAATTCATTAGGATCATCATCCAAATTTTCATGTTTTTTAAGCTCAGTAGAAGTAGAAGCATGGTAAAATTTGATCGGCTTTGAACAAACACTACAGACTTCCTTGTCCTCTAAACTCTCAACCTTTTGAGGGAGAATCAGAGTAAGGGTCATAGCATTCACATAATGGTTTATTCGATCATACGTTGTTTCATATTCATTCTTCTCTGTATCTTCTAAGGATATGCCGTACCGAAGTTTCTTCTATTTTATCATCATTATTTCATTTTCAGAACTGTCTTCATTACCAATGTTGATAGTTGGCCTATTCCGTTTAATGATTAAGTTGATTCTTCCTCGTCCACATCCCCGGCCTCGACCTCTGGTGCGTGAACTAAAAGAACCTCCACCAACTCGTTGTAAGGGAGTGGTGTAAGATCATTGAAGCGGAGTTAAATGGCTTCCTTTTTGTGATTTTTTTGAATCTTCATTTTTATTTGTGATAATTTCACGAGAGAAGACAGTTTTCGTTGGAGGCATGTAGTAGGCAGCATCTTCATGGATACCAACTTCATGCACTGAAAATGGTTGTAAATCTCGTTTGATGCAATTTTCTTGACCATCTTTGCAGTACTTGATGCACTGTGTAAGGATGACGGAACCATGTTGAGCTCATGAATCCATTAAAAGAGGTCTCGACGTCAATGATATGAAATTTAACGGTTGTCACGAATTCTCCAACCTTCTTAAGTAATGTAATTGATCCAAGGGCTCTTTCTCCCTTTTGGTTGAATTCTCTTAACATCATTTTATCGGTCGTAAGCTTCTGAGCTTCAATATCCAAATAGGCCAATGTCCATAGGCTCATCAAGTTAAGAGATGCTCTCGGATCTACTAAAACTCTGGACAACACAAATCTGCCGATGTTGATGGAGATGTAGAGCGGACGGTTGTGGTCGGCGGTACCGAGCAACAAGACTTCATCTGTGAAGATTACCCCAGGCTGTTCTTTCAAGGAAAAAACTTAATCTGAGAATGTTCTGACCAACTGAGCTAAAAAATTCTCTGGGTCAAGCAAAGTTGTGACCAGAGACTCTCTCATCTCCTTTGATAGGATCAGAGCATCGTAGATGCTAAATCGGCTGGCAACTTCCTAAGAAGAGCTAGCACATTGTAGTCTACTTTGTATGATCCTCTGATTTCATCTTGATTTTGTAGTTCTTCTACTGGTGGAGGTGTAGGTATCTCTTCTCGGGTCATTATCTGCTTTCCTTTAACTGTTTGAGATGTTCTTGGTGGTAACACTTTTCCGCTCCTTAAGTTAACTTCCATGATTTCTTCTTTCTGAGCTACCATTGTTGAATTTTTTGGTGTCTCCTCTTCTTTGTTGGGAAGATATAGTTTTATGGTAAGTGGTGTACCGTGGTGCTCGAGAATTGGATCCTCGCTCCCTGTGCTGTCGTAAGCGGTGTCATTGATGTCTTCTTTGGACTTGACAACGAGTTCATCAGACTCGAGTATGACTTGAGGATCATTTTAGGGATCAAGATTGAAGTTAGATTGGTCATAATCAGTTACATTATCACTAGAAATAGTTAAAATGTAGCTAAAATCACAATCATTATATTCGTAAGACCCCGGAGGGACAAAAAGATAATCGTACAAAGTCAAGGGTTCGAGGATTTTCCTCCCCAAATCCGAGACAACTAATCTGATAAAGGCGGCCCCTATCCTACCCCCCGTGCTATCAATCTTTGTAGAGATGCTTTTCTTCTTTATCTTTGTCCTTGATGATGACGAATCTCCTGGCAAAACCTTCATCTCGGGCTTGGTATGTTGCAGACTATGAATGGAGGCTTGTCTTGATGCAGACTAGATCTTGTTCAATATTTTATTGGATGATCTGTTCCATACCTCATTCCATTCTTCTTCTCTGGTATGTGTAGAAGATTGTTTTGATGGACCCTGTATTTGATTGAGGACCCTTTTGAGTTCGTCCCATGTTGTACTCCATCCATCTGTTCTAGTATACGGATCAATTGGGAAGATTTGCTCAACCAAAATCATATTAATGGAACCTTTTTCAGATTCTCTTAAATAATCTTTCATGATTGTTATGTTCCCTTCGTTAAGGTTCCTCTTGAGCCAGTCATTTAAGACGAAGCATCCCTTTATAATGTGTCCGAGAAACCGGTGGTATGAGCAATAATTTGGTTCATTTTTCCTACCCACCTCTCTTCTTTGGGTCTGGTAGTCTGAATTCCAGCTTCTTCATCAGACTTCTGAATATTTTAGGTATAGTTTCATCTTTGAAATAATACACCATTTTACGTCGTTCTGATAGGGACATTTTCTTATCCCCTGTTTGAGGTGATCCTTCTTGAGGCGGTCGCTGGTTGGATTGACTACTCTGCTTCTGAGCATACTGTGACAAAGACTGGCAAGGATCTTCTGCATATATCTTTATCGGCTGGGGTTCTTTTTTTCAAGGTGCTCCTTCTTCTGGTCCAATGCTTGATTTTTTTCTTGAAGACTGCTGGCTTTACTAAGTAGCTTCTCGAAGGATTTAATGGTGAGTCCCTTGAGCATGAAAGCTATTGGTCCATGAATGATCAATGCACTTGAGCAAAATTTCAATTGCATGATGTTCTTGTAGCTAAGGTTCACATTTCATGCTGGGGTTTCTCCACCTCAAAATATAGTCCACCAAAGTTTTGCTAGACTTTTGTTTTTTCATCATAAGCTCTCCAATAGACACATGATGTTGCCCCCTGGCAAATCTTTTCACAAACAGCTATTCCAACGAGGAAAATGTTTTAACTGACCCGTTGGGCAAGTCAGCGTATCAGTCGAAAGCAATTCCTGACAAGATGCTAATGAATTGCTGGAAGAGTCGAGCTTCACTATTCCTCGTGTTGCCACAACTAGCTCAAAAATGTGCTATATACTGTTTGGGATTCCTAGTCCCATCAAATATCTTGAAGCTTGAAGCCACAAACCCCTTGGGGAAAGGCACGACATCAAATTCCTCTAGTTAAGGTATACCCTTTAAAATTAATGCACCACCCTTTGATTGGGTTATGGCCTCCTGCACTTGTTCAACCATTTGCTTAAATTCCTTTTCTGGTATAGCACCTGATGGATAATCCTTTCTATCTTGCACGTCTCTGTTTGCTGAAGCAACCTCTCTTTTTTTCATTTGTGATGTGTATGAGCCCGCTGATTGATCTCTGAAGAAGCCAATTGCGGCGCTTTTGATTGCCCTTGAATAGTGGCCATGGCGGGCATGGGTATCTATTCTTTTCTCAAGTAGACTAACTTTTTCATCTCTTAGGAAGATAGCCATATGCAACTCATCTATGGTGTTCTCTTCGGTGAGAGGTTGAGCCTCGCGCGCAGATGTGGCAGGGCTGGTCTGGTTTCAATTACATGGACTTCCGTGAAATCTTCCTCCATGTAATCATTGTAATCAAAATTTTCCTCATTGCTATTGATGAAAACTCTGTGTTCATGAGCCAACTCGGAAATCTCAATCCTGAGCTTCTCAATTTTTTCTTCAATTATTGACTCCTTGATTGCTTTAAGATCCGGAGGACCCTAATGTACCTCCTCTTCTTGATCCTCCCTCTCGCTAGCTATTCGCTAGCTATTGTTGTGACGATGTTAGATATTTCAAACCTTGGCTTCATTCCATGTTCTTATCCTACGGGCTTAACGGACTGTATCAGTGTAGCGACCTTCGGTACCCATACCTTTTTCTTTTTCGACAATGATGTCTCAGGATGGAAAGTCTTGGTAGAAACATCGGTATGTTGAGCGAAAGTATGCTCCCCATGGTGTAGACTGGATACAATATCAGGTAACCTCTTCTTCTTCTCTTTTTTAGGAATATTTTTGTGATGTGTGCTTGGTAGGATTCTCGGACCCAGTCTCGATTTAACTGGTTGACGGCTTGCGGTCCTAGTGGCGGTATGATCATTAGTAATCACTGCGGTATCAACTCTGTTCCTTAAACGAAACCAAACGAGGATGTGAGTAGGTGGCACTCCCGTTGTCTTGTGAGATTGTCTGGCAGACTTGACGTCCCTCAAAATTTTCTTCTTCATGCGAGGGAAAATTGCATGTCCCACCCTTTTAAGTAACTCGCCAACTGAACATTCTTCTTTGGCAACTAGCCTTTTCAAAACTACGCTAACTCGGGTGGTAGGAGTGAACTTCTTTCTCTCCTCACCATGTCCATGAAGTGGTGATAATGCGGCGGTGATTTTCCAGATACTCTCATATCCATCGGTATCCATCAGAGGATGGGATCGACTCCCTCGCAGGAGGGGAGCTCCTCTTCAACGGGTGTCTTCTCAGGAGCCTGGGCATTGATGACCCTCTAAACCCTTCTGTTATAGTTTCTTTTTTGGGTTTGGGTCAGTGGTACAGTCCTTGAGCTTGTTCCTATTTGAAACACGGGTGGTGGAATAGTTAATCCATCAGTTGGATCCTCAATAATCATTACTTCTTTCCACTTAGCTTCTACGGGGATAGCAGGTTTGGCAGGTGCCGTGACGGTAGTAGTTTTGGCCTTCTTGTAGACAGGGAAGTCTTGAAGGCAGTTCAGGTAGAATTCTGCAGACAGTTCTTGTATTTTTGGAGCGACAATCTTCATCACTACAAACGGGGCTTTCCCGAGGATGACCTTAAGATCTTCAAATCCAGCTCCAAATTAGATAGTAGGACTGAGGTTACGGGTGTCGTGGCTCGTTGGCAGGTTGAAGGAAGAGGTCAGTGTTGGGTAGGCCATTACAACAAGCTTCATTTCTGAGGAGAAATATTTAGGTGCTTCATCTTGCCAATTTTAATAGTTAGGGCATACATTCGTGTGAAACTATCACACAAATAGCCTGGAAGATGCGAGGATTTAGGTCGTGAAAAATGATAACCTCGGAATCCTAACCTCGGAAGAATCCTAAAACAAGTTAGGGCTTATATTGTATAGCAGGGCTATGCAAAGGCCTAAAGATAAGGTGAGGATTTACGTTTCATAAACAAGTAACCTTGAAGTCCTATGGCTTTGTTGTTTAAGTCTAAGGAAGGAAGATTGGTTTAGCTGGGGAAGACAGGTTGCTGGGGAAGACAGATTTTGTTGTTGAAGATGGTCGTGCTGCCCACCATGCTAGCTCCAAGCTCCTTGCCGCAACTAGTTTGAGTTTTCTAGTGTGTCAAGTTATGATGTCAAATCTGGTGGCCCTATGATTGTAGTTCGTTAAACTTTATGGGAGCATGTTAAAGTTAATTAGAGCGACACCGATTAGGATCCTACGGTTCCCCCATTCTGGCACCACTATTTTCTATTGGATTCACTTTGTCCAAATGAACTTACTAAACTCAACTTAATGAGTTCCATAACTTCATTTAGACCGTGGGAAGCCTCTTTAACAACCGTAGGTTACCTCCTGCAAGGAATTCTTGATCATCCGATAGAGACATCTTAATTTAGTTGCAATTGTAGTTCTGTGTGATGTTTGTGATTAAATTTTGAGTTGCTTTATATTTTTAATGTTGTGGTGGTGAACTTTATCTTGGTTAATTTTAGTTTCAGTATTGGTTATGATTTTGTGTCTATCCTGATAGTTTTAGTTTTCATGCAGGGTGGCATCGTTGTTTAACATGTAAATTTTTGTAAGCATAAAAGTACAAGAAAGACAATGCTGAAAACTATAAAAGCGTACCTAGTGAGTCTTCTCGTTTGAGTCTTCTCGTTGTACCTAGTGAGTCTTCTCGTTCCACCTCCTGAAACAAAAAATGCATATGAGGGCAGTTCATGTAGAGGCAAACAAGTAAGGTTTTGGTAGTTTTCCTAACATTATGTCATATCTTGGTCGGTCCTTAGGAGTTTAATTAAGGATGATTTTATCAAGCAAAACATATTAAGTTTAGTAGATCTCCGAGGTATCCAACAGATCTAAAGAAAGAAGCAGGTCTGTGCTACTCTCTCGCTGCCTGGTGGAAAATCCCGAGTTCTTTTAAACTTATTATGTTGCTTAATAATTCATCCTGTAAATACCCTTAGTGCTCAGTGAGCATTGATGTCTCAATAATCCATAAGAATAGGGTAATTATCACTCGTAATTCAATTTAAGAATTATGTGGGTGAAGACCCTTAAAGAGACAAGTTTAAGAGACTTAGCCAAATTTTGACTTGGGCTTGTAGTGTTTGAAAGATGTTTTAATTTTTAATGATGTTTACTTTTCTAATCCTTATTTAAATGAAACTTGATTTATCATAAGTCACCATTAAGCCCTTAAGATTCTGGTGAGTGTATTAGTCATTGCAAATGAAATTGACTTATAAGTGATGGTGATAATCCATGTTTTTCTTTTTGGTTCATCAAATAGGGGTATTAAATTAGTGAGTTATTAACACCCAAAATCATACCCCTAAATCAAGGCTCGTTTAATCGGCTAGACCCCCAAATTTATGTAATTTAAGGAAATTACAAATTTATCCATTTTAATTAGGACAAGTGAGGTTGGTTTCTACCAGTTAACCCCTTGTGTTTCAAACATCCAAATATGTTAATTAGAATCAATAATTTCCCAATTCCCTTCCTGAAATTAGGCCTAAATGTTAATTAAGGCTAAATTTTCAAAATTACACATTTGCCCCTAAGGCTCTATCACTTCATTATTCATCAAGTTTAATCCAAATGACTTTGGAATTTTTATCCTAGCTCATTCATGGGTCAATTGAGACATCAGAGGAGAAAGTGTGATTTTTCAAAAATTTAATTTATCTTTATATTTATTTTTAATGCAAAAATAGGATTTTTCAAGGAAAATTCCTATCTTGCCATGGTAAATTCTAATTCCTTGAAATTTTTACCAGAGGTATGCTTAGACCAAAGAAGCCTTTGGACCAAATTTCATGATGGTTTGAAATTTATTTGAATTTTAAGAATAATTTTAAGTTCTAGGGTGTTTATTAATTATAAAAAATTTTAAATGTGGAAAGTTAAGTTTTAAATTTTTATAAATTTCCCTGATATCAAGGGACACAGAGAAATAAATTTCACATTTTTATGATTTTTCTTTGAATTATTGGAATTATTTTAGTGAAAATCTATTTCTGCCTTTAAAAATTATTTTTAGGTTGAAAATTCAATATGTTTATCTAGAAAATCAAGAAAAATACTCCAATTGTTCCTAAGTGCTTAGAAAATAATTTAGAATATTTTTATGAATTTTATTATTTTTGTGATTTTTATCATTTTTTAATTATTTTAAATATTTAAAATAGACTAAAAATGAGGTTTTTATTTTACTTCAAATTTCTTTTTATAAAATTCCTCTGATGATAGAGAACTCTAAAAACAAAGTTTTATAATTTTTCAAGTTATATTTTAATTATTAAAAATCATTTTAGTGCCAAAAATGTTAATTAACTTAAAAAATCAGTTTGAGATATTAAATGAGCTCCAAATATTTTGAATTTTATACGGGGAGATCTCTGGAGTTTATATTTTTGTGGAGACTAAGTGCACTCTTGAAAATATGGATCTTTGTCTAGGGACCTTCTCTGACTTTGGAGAAATCAGAGAATGTCCCCTAAGATAGAGGCAACAACATGCTAAAATTTGAAGGCATGCTGATATTCCTACATGCATGGAGAATCAAAATATTAAAATCAGTGTTTATTTAATTAAAAATAAAATATGCATCAAATGAACTCCAAATCATTTTCACATTGTTCTCCTCTATTCGCTGAGCTAGAGTGTAATTTTATTTTATTTTTACATTTTTTCTACACCAAGATATGAATTTTTAAAGCTAGGGCTATTTATTTAAACAAGAAAATCTCTATTTTTCTATTTAAATGCGCGACACTAACTATATCCTTGGCAACTCCGAAGGCAAGTGTGATGCACTCTGGTTGGATGCCGCCATCCACATAGCCGCTGACTCGGCCCGCGGGTCATGTAAGGAAGCGCCGTCTGACTTGATCTCCTCCGTTCATCGTCCATCCAATACACGAACGATCCGACGACTCCCCGTCATCATCCCCGATAGAGTGATCCCATGACCGTCGACACTAAAACCCTAAGATCTCAGCCTGACTCAACCAAATTACTTTGGGTTTGATCCTAAGAACTCGTCTAAGTGAGACAAATATATCCATATGGTAATCATACAATTAAATCAAGCCTAATCAAATGGAGAACCAAAATAGGCTCTCGAGGAAGAGGAGATCAATACCTTGGCTCTAAGAAGTGAAGCTTCAATTAAAGGTGCTCGACATGTTCGTTGGAGTCCAAGGAGGCTAGGGATTGAACCTCTGGTCTTGGTGTAAGGCCTAGGTATGATTTTGATGAAGCCCGATTTTAGGTGTTGGTCTAGAGCTATGCTAGAGTCTCTGTGGAAGGGGATATTGATGGGGCTTTTCCTTCTCTCACTGTGGTGAAGGTATGGATGAGTTTAATTTGATTTTTGTGGAGTTTAGAAGTGTGGAGAGCTCTATCAAGGTTTTAGGCAGAGATTCGAGCTCAAAATTGGGCTCTAGCAAGGGGATTCATGGCAATGTGGTGGTTGGATTGTGGCAATGTGGTGGTTGGCAATGTGGTGGTTGGATTGCACTGAAGAGGTCTCAAAGAGGCTTTGGTATCGATTTGGGGAAGTCCCTCTAGGAATTTTTTAGCATAACTCCCATAGCCATGGAGGTGAGTTTTTATAAAAATGGCTAAGAGGTGGCTCTTCGGGCCAATGCCAATGTTTAAGTGTATTGTGATGCTTAGGTGGAGGGCAGAGGAGCTCTATCATTTGATTTGTGTGAGGTGGCCTCTAGGTTTTATTTGGTGTGAAATTCAAGATGGGATAGCCCTTGGTTTTGGCTTCTCCAGCAACTAGTCTAGTCGGCCATGGCAGGGGGAGGTCGCTAGGAGCTCAGAGAACGCAGGGGAATATGTCACAACAATTTAATACAAGCTATGTCAATTGGGTTAGATGTTTTTTGGCTTAGCCTTACTGTCTAAATAATGGCTGTGGTGGAGTTAATTTGATGGCTTTGGGGTGGTTAGCCTACATTTAGTGCATGGGTCCAAGTGGGTAGAAATGACCAAAACTTGGGTTTGGGCTAGGCTAGCTATGTCAATTGGCCTAATTAATTGTTTCATTTGGTGTAGGTGATTGTAAGGAACAAGTGATTGTAAGGAACAAATGATTGTAATGAAGATTTTTGGCGAAGGATTTAAATGATTTTGAGTCCAATTGGGGGTTCCATTTGAAGGATTTTGCAGATTTGCTCAATTTGGACATGTTGGGCTAAACTTGGGTCTAGATTAGGTTAGCCTTGGGCTAAGTCCAAATTTATTGTTAAGAATGGTCTATAGGAACATCATGAAGAGTTTTTAACATAAATTGGGTGTCATTGAATTGGGTGCCAATTGAATTGGGTGCCAATTTTGGGGTTGAGGCAATTAATTTGGTGAAATTTGGGGACATAGTCAATTTGGCCAAAGTTTGGGGCTTTTTTAGACTTGGGTTGAAATTAAGTGAAATTGAGGTTTCACCAAGGCCAATTGAAGGTCAAGTTTGATGTTTAGGAATGTTATGAAGAGTTTAAAACATAAATTGTGGCCAATTGAGTGGGCTATGGGTTAAATTTGGTGAGATTAGGTCATGTGCCCAAAATTGGGTGTTTGACTTATATCAAAATTGAGCTCAATGCATGGGCCAATTAAGCTTGAATTTGGTTTATTTTGGTCAAATTGAGGGTGAATTTGAGTTTGAGATTGAAATTTTGGGAGATTGGGATTAAATTGATGGACATTTGAGGTAAGTTTGGGGAAACATGGGTCTTTAAAAGGTAAATTGGGAGTTTTTAACAAAGATGGTGAAATTGGGTCATGTGGTAGTTGAGGAAAATTAAATTGAGAATATTTGGGAGGTTTTGGGAGGTATTTGGATTTTTTTGGAATTTTTGGAATTTTGGGCTAATGAGGTATTTTGGTAATTTTGCAAATTTTGGTGAAATGATTTTTGAACCAATTTGGGTATTTTAGGTAAATTTGGGAATTTTGGCCAAATATGGGGTCCCAAGGGTATCTAGGTAATTTGGGGGAGTTTAGGGGCAAAATGCTAGGTTGGGTATCTTGGTAGAGTTGGAGTGCCAACCACCATCAATAAGCCATGGACCAATGGAAATCCCATTTTGGGTTCTCTATGTAGTGGTCTTAGCTAAACCCTAAATTAGGGCTAGTGGGTTTCGGGGACCACCTACATGAGAAAAAGTATTAAGGGACCTATTAAGGGACCAAAGCCTAGCAGTTTTAGGATTGTGAGTGATTGTGAGTGCAAGTATGTGCAATACCTTAAAGACCCTTCATTTAAGCCCTAGACCAACACCCAGTGTCAACCCTAAGGCCCAGCAGTCCTAAGGGTGACTCATCTTGAGCTCCCCTATAATGACCCCACCAACTAAGTGCTGGAGGTTAAGACCAATATGTGGAATTTCAAGTTGGGTAGAGAAGAGCTTGGAATTTCTAATGGTGAGGGTTTCTTTTCTAATCCTCTAAGAATAGTCAATAGAAAAGTCCTATGGAAAAGTCAATAGGAAAGTCCTATGGCTAGACCTTAGGCTACTAAAGCGGAAAAACTAAATCTCATCCAAAAGTGAGCTCAACAGGGCATCACCAACTGAAGATCCAAATTTACATCTTGCCAATTTTTTAGAATTATGCGCTACATTTAAATACGATGGTGTATCAGATAATGCCATAAGACTTACGTTATTTTCTTTCTCACTGAGGGATAAAGCTTAGATGTGGTTGAATTTGTTAACATCTGGATCTATAAGAGCTTGTGGTGATTTAGCACAAAAATTCCTTGTTAAATATTTTTCACCATAAGAAACTGCAAAGCTTAGAATTGATATTACATCTTTGATATTACATCTTTTAATATTACATCTTTTAATCAGTTTTAAGGGGAATCTATTTATGATAAATGGGATAGATTTAAAGAACTATTAAGAAAGTTTCCACATCATGTTATACCAGATTGGTTAGTCATTCAAACTTTTTGTGTTTGATTAGTTGGATCTCTTAGATCAATTATTGATGCCGCTGCTGGTGGTTCATTGATGTCAAAACCATTTCATGATGCTTATGCTTTAATTGAAGAAATGACATGACAACCAATAATTTTCAATAGCCTTCTGAGAGGGTAAATCCTAAGAAAGTAGCCAATATTCCTGAAACTGATGCATTTACCATGTTAGCAAATCAAGTTGCTGCAATTTCATGGAAGTTAAACCAATTTTGAATGAATTTTTCTCAACCAATTCTCATGATTAAAGAGAATTCATTAGACCAAATGTTAGATTCTTAAGCATCATTAGAAAATTTGAATGCGATAAATAATAAGCAGAATAACCCATATTCAAACTATTATAACCCACGTTGGAAGACCCATCCCAACATAAACTAGAATACCAATTCGGGTTGTAATAATCAGTAATGGGGGAACAACCAAGGTAGCCCATTGGGAAACTGGAATAACCAAGGGAATAAAAATTATAGATCTACTTATGCTTCAGGTTTCAACGGTAATACACAGTTTAAGCAGAATAAGTTCTCTATAGAAGAAGTACTGTTACAAATGTGAAATCAATTACAAAGTCAAGGAGCTATAATTAGAAATATTAAGAATCAACTTGGGCAAAATACAAATTCATTATGTAATAGATCCCAAGGAGCACTTCATAGTAATACTGAATCAAATCTAAAAGACCAGAATAAAGAACAAGTAAAAGCCATTCAACTTAGAAGCGGAAGAGAATTGGAAGGTCGGATTCAAAAAGAAATTCAAGTAGAGAGAGAAGAAATTGAAGAATCAAAAGAGGATGCTCCAAAAGATTCTGAGAGACCTATTTCTCCACAAAAAATTGATTTGGAAAAACCACCACCTCCATTTCCTCAGAGACTTTGTCAGTAGAAGTTGGAAAATTGGATAAATAATTTTCAAAGTTTCTGGAAAATTCCAGAAATTAACTACTATTATTCCATTTGCTGAAGCCTTAGAACAAATGTCGAGCTATGTAATGTTTATGAAGGATATTCTCAACAGAAAAAGGAAGTTTGAAAAAGGAAGTACTGTTGCACGTAGTGAGGAGTACAGTAAGATAATGAGACTGTTGCACTTAGTGAGGAAGATAAAATCTATCTCTTATCTTCAGGATCTCACATAAGATAATGAGACTGTTGCACTTAGTGAGGAGTG
>NW_018233805.1:15854-39345 GCF_001263595.1 Phalaenopsis equestris
TCAATAGGAGACAGATTTTATGGGAAAGCTTTATGTGATTTTGGTGCAAGCATTAACCTTATGTCATTATCAATATTTAAAAGATTGGATTAGTAGAATGCAATTAGCAGATCATTCGATAACATACCCTAAAGGAGTTATAGAGTATGTCCTAGTGAAAGTGAATCATTTTATCTTTCCTGTTGATTTCATTGTGCTAGATATGGATACCTATCATTTTGGGGAGACCTTTCCTAGCCACAAGAAGAGAAATGATAGATGTGCATAAAAAGTTATTAAAAATGCCCATCAATGATCAAACTATTACTTTTAACATTTCAAAATCAATGAAATACCCTGCAAAATGTAAAGATAATGATTGTTATAGGATGGATGTTATAAGATATCTTAGTGAATAGCATTGTTATGGGTTAAATTTTGTGTAGTGCATAAAAGTCATTCTGCTATTAAGTATTTAATGAAAAAGAAGGATGCTAAACCTAGACTTATAAGATGGATTCTTCTTTTGTAATAATTTTATTTTGTAATAGTAGATCGAAAGGAGATTGAAAATTAAATTGCTGATCATTTGTCCAGTCTTGAATTAGAAAAACTACATTTTTTTGAAAATGAAATTAATGAACATTTTTCAGTTGAAAATTTGTTCACTATTAATGAGTGGCGTGTTCCGTGGTATGCTGACATTGTGAACTTTATTGTTAGTGATATTTTCCCTTATGGAATGGCATACCAACAGAAGAGAAAATTTATTTCTGAAGCTGAGACTTATTTTTGAGATGACCCATTTTTACATAAATAAGGAAAGGATATGATTATTCAAAGATGTGCACCATTAGAAGAAACTTATGAGATTGTCCAAAAATATCATAATTCTGATTTTGGGGGACATTTTGGTGTTGATAAAATAACATACAAAATTTTATAATATGGATTTTATTGGCATATAATTTTTAGAGATGTTAATGCTTATATCAAAACTTGTGATAGATGTCAAAGAGTTGGCAATATTTCAAGAGGAAATGAGATGCCCCTCAATTATATGCTAGAAGTTGAAATATTTGATATTTGGGGATTAGATATCATGGGAGCATTTATACCATCTTTCAGAAATTTATATATTCTGTTAGCAGAGGACTATGTATCCCAATGGATAGAAGTTGTTTCTTTACCTTGATGTGATGCTCAAAGTGTTGCAAAATTTTTGAAAATGAATACTTAGATTTGGGATGCCAAGAGTCATCCTTACTGATGGGGGAAGTCATTTCAGAAATGCCATAATGGAGAAATTATTAAATAAATATCATACAAATCATAGGATCACTACTTCTTATCATCCTCAGACAAGTGGTTTGGCTGAATTATCCAATTAGGAAATTAAAGAATTATGGAAAGATCTGTGAAAGCAACAAAAATGAATTGGTCAGTCAAACTTAACTATGCTTTATGGGCTTATGGACTGCATACAAAACTCCTATAGAAATGTCCCCACATAAGCTAATATTTAGAAAAGCTTGTCACTTACCAGTTGAACTTGAGCATAAGACATATTGGGCGTTTAAAGAGTTCAATTATAATTTGAAAGATGCTGGTGAGAAAAGATTGTTACAATTAAAGGAGCTTGAAGATATAAGGAATGAATCTTATGAAAGTTCCAAAATTTATTCCAAAATTTATAAAGAAAACAAATTTTATAGAGAAAAGATGAAGATGTGGCATGATTGAAGGATTCTTACTAAAAATTTTCAGCTAGAGCAACAAGTTTTACTATATAATTCAAGGTTAATATTATTTTCAAGCAAACTTAAGTCTAGGTGGATGGGCCCATTTATTATGACTAAGTTTATCCTTATGTAGCTGTGGATTTTAAAGATCCTAAGTCTGAGAAAATATTTAAATTTAATGGACATAGAACGAAAACTTATTTTATAGGGGATCAACATAAGTTTAATGATGGAATGATGTTGGGTCAACCAGAGTAAGCACTGGTTACTTTGGGCTGACGACGTAAAACCAAGCGCTTTGTGGGAGGCAACCCATAGTTATCAGTGTGTTTTTAATTTGATTGTTGTTTAATGTGTGATTAAGAAAAATTGGGGTAGTATTTTTGAGATTATTATGTGTTAGTATTGATTTTAAGACTTTATTTAGTGATCTTGACATAATAAAATGAGAATTTGGACGTTAAGTTGACTAGTACAAAAATGTGCACTAGTGCTTAAGCGCCAAATCCCACACTTAAGTGCGGCAGTTTAAGAACATATGCAAAATTAATAATCTAGAAGGGAAAACCACCTAGAAGTTAGCAAAAATGAGCCAAGGTAGTTCTAAACGTGTCTAGGAGTTATTGGAAGGATTTAGGCCTATAAATAGAAGGGTTTAGTGAAGGAATTTCACCCTAGATCATTTCTAGCGCTAAAGTCTAAGAGAGAGATAGATTTTAAGTTGATGTCTTCATGGGAGATGGATTTAAAGAAGAAGGAGGAGACCATGAGGAATAAATTCATTAATCAAAGTGCACAAGAGATGTATAACGGTTTCTTAGCCGTTAGTATTGAAGGGATATCAGTGAAGATCAAAAAAATTTAAAATACCATCTCTGTATTGGAGACTAAGGTATTGGAGATTCATGCACATCTTGAGCATATTAGATGGAAATTGAAAATTCAATTTAGCCACACTAGTTATATAGAGGAAGTGGATAAGAAGATATGGAAAGTGGATAAGAAGATATTTCTTAAGCAAAAGTGGATTGAAGAAGATTGCATCAAAGCACATCACCACTATCTGTTTTATCAACTTTATATTCCAGTTACCCCAAGAGAAACTAATGAAAGAGCTGAGTTTATTCCTTCTAATGAAGAATGGAATTAAGTTCTATGTTTAAATTTATGTTTTTGTGTGTTTAAAGACATTGTCTTTAAGTTTTTTAGTGTTTAAGACTTTTTAGTGTTTAGTGTTTAAGACTTGCTTTTAGTGTTTGTGTTACTTAGGTATTTAATTGTGAAAAATTGTTAAGTGTTTATGTTAGGAAAATTTTATCATCCAAGACTATTTGGAATGAGAACTAAGTGCTTAAATGTATTTGTACTCATTTTTGAATTAATATAAGTTTGTTTGTGTGAAATTTTGTGTTGTTTTAGCCTCGAATTGAAATAGTTATTAAAGAGAATTTTGAGATAAAGGAGAGTTACAAGATGTTGAAAATAGTCATTTAAGTCCTATGAAACCATTTAGCGGTGGTTTACTTAGGAAAATAGTGCATTTTAGGTAATTTGAAATTTTAAAAAATCGTGCACTGGCGCCTTAGCTCCACATCTCGCGCTTAAGCGCGAGCAAACCCGAGAGGCAGGCGTCTAAGTGCCACTTACCCGCGCTTAAGCGCTGGTTCACGAAATGCTAGTTCACAAAAACTAGTTTTCAAACGGTTAAAAGTGAAAATTTGAGCAAAAAATTTCCATTTTTATCCTCCTATCACCTTCAACCTCTAAAAAATGCGATTCTGGAGAGCTAGGGCACACCATTAAGTGGAGATTTCTTGGTGGAATCAAGAAAAATTTACTAGATTTGGATTTCTTAAGGTAAGATCTTTACTTCTATGCAAAAACATTTGATTTTTACCATGTATTTTTAGCACATTTGGAAGAATTCAAAATTCATCATTCATGGTGAAAAATAAGGAAAAATATATGGAAGTTGCATAGGAAGTGTAGTTTAAGCTTTTGGAAGTTTAGTTTAGTGGTTTAGACTTGATTTTTGAAGTTATTGTTGGATTTTTTCAAATTTGTAAAATGACACCAAGAATGAAGAGGAGCAAAGGCAAAGCCCCTTTGATTTGAGTAAATTTGTTAGTTCAAAAGCTCAAGATCTATATAGTGATGCGTTGCAATCACACAAACTGATTCAGGAGCGATGTTTTAGAAATCTGTGTGGAGACATGGAAGATTTAATTGTTCACCGACTGTGGGAACAATTCTGTTATTTTCCTACTGTGGCAGTTATTTTTGTTGCTAGGAAGTTCTATGCAAATCTCCCTGAAGTTGAAGATAATTGAGTTATGGTTCGAGGAAAGTTGGTACCTTTTTCGCCAGAGGAAATCAACTTGTTTTACCATTTACCACCAGATACATTATGTTTTCATGCAAATTATAGCCCTACTGAAGTGGAGTTAGATGAGATTATCTCTTACTTGACTATTGGGAGAGGACTTTGTAAGATCATTAATGAGAGGAAAGTAAATTTCCCAACTTCAAAGTTATGTGCACCTTCAAAGGGCTGACACTATTTCATTTCTGCTCGTCTGCTTCCAACCAATCATCTCAGTGAAATGACCAGAGAAAGAGCAACGTTGAACTATTGTATTCAAGAGGGAAAGCTCATCAACATTGGAGCTTTGTTCTATCAGACTATCATCTGTTCTGCTACAACTGTTACAACTGCAGGTCTGGGATTTTCTTCATTGATCTTTTCTTTATGCAAGTAGGCTGGAGTTAAATATGATAGCTGGGAGGAAGTGTTATTACCTCTAAAGCCCATCACTAAGGTGAATTTGAGGTCTTATTCTAAGCATTTAATTTTTGGCTGGAGAGGAGGATTTTCTCGGAGCTATGGAACGGAGATGTCTGCTACTTCTACCTCTATTGCTTCTACATCTAGACCATCTACCTCACATGTTTCTACATCTCAAGGTGAGTCTACTAAGACCCGAGATCAATTATTGTAGAGGATGATGGATAATATTAATTTTACCGCTGAGGGTACAAAATTTAGAGCATTTTGCAGAGCATACTGATAGGTAAAATAGGAGAAAATTTTACTCATCTATGGAGAGAAATTTCACTCATCTATGGAGAGCCTCATTAGGTGTAACCAAGGAGTACAATTTCCTCCATATCCTAGATACCCTGATTATGAGCCTGCAAAAGTTTTGGATAGCGGTGATTCAGAGAATGAAGAGTAGAGCTGAGAGATTTATTTAGATTTATTTTATATTTTATGATTGTAATATGATATGAACTATGTGGTTTAGGCTTGCTATATTTGCATCTGTGTAATGATTTGAACTATATGATGTGGTTTGGACTTTTATGTTTAAGTGAGAATTGTGATGTGATGTGTTTTCATATTTTGGACTTGAGACTTTTTTTGGACTTGAGACATGTATGTTTGTGTACTTGTTTAGACATTGTGATGTGTGAGAGTATTATTTACAATTGTATTATAATGTTTGTGTTAGTTAGTAGTTTGTTTTAAAATTATAGGGTAGTAACTGTTGTGAGTTTTATGATTTAGTTAGTTTAGAATGATTTAGTTTTATGATTTAGTTAGTTTAGAACTTAACTTAATTCTATATCTATTGTAAAGTTGAAAATCTAGCTAACTTAGATCTTAAATTTAAATTCCTAAAATTGCTACCTGTATTTTTGTTTTATCATGTTAGTGTGAAAAATGCTGAGAACGTGAAATCAAGTTAGTGTGTTAGTTTACTTTTATGTTTATACCCATTTCTTAGAAGATTATTGAATCTCTACATGTTAAATTGATATAAAAATATAGAAAATTTGATCAAAATTAATTTTACTCATGTTTTTAGTTTTATACTTGTATCATTAGGGTTTAAAAATTCTTGTTATTATGTTATTTTAAATTTTCATTCCCGCTTATATATATCTGATGCTAAACTATTTAATCTGTTAAAATTTTAATTTAAGTTGGGGGGGATGAAAATATTTTCAAAATTGGAATTTTATTTGTTCTCTAATGTGCTACAAGTGAAATTGATTAAGAAAAAAATTGATTATGTATATGAAGTTATATTAGGGAAGTAAAATCTGCTTGTAGAAATGAGTAAGAAAATTTAGTTAAAATTTTTTGTATTGAAGAAAAACTTTAAGTTAAAAGTTTTTAGATGAGAAAATGATTAATATAAGTAACTATCTTAAGTAAGAAAAATTGTATTTTTAAAAAACTTAGATAATTTAGACTTTTATATTTAATACTTAAATTCAATTTTCAAAACTATTGTTATACTTATAAGTAAAAGACTTATATCAAGACTTTGCTTTAGAAAAGGAGAAGTGGAATTCGAAATCATGAAAGGCCTATCGAGATATAGTAATCCTTTCCTTAAAAAGAAAAGAAAAAAAAGAAAGAAAAGAGAAAGAAAAGAAAAAGAAAAAGAAACAAAATTAGGAATGAGAAGCTTGAGGATTAGTGCCTAATATAAAATTGGTTCTACATTTCATCTTTTTAAAGTATAAGTCTTGAGAAACTCTTAAGCTTATAGATATAATATATTAAGTAAAATTATTTTTAATGAAAATTTTTAAGTAGAGATAAAAAAATAACTAAATTCTAAATTTGGAAAACCTAAAATACATATCTGAATTAGAGAGAAACTCATACTTTCATCTTTCTTAGCTTTAAGAATAACTAAACTTTAAGTTGGTCTCATTTACTGAATAATTTTTTAGATTAGACTACTATATTTCTAAATCAAAATTTTATTAACTCCTAAAGAAACTCATATAGATATTATTCATATTTAGTTTTTAAAGATTGAAGTGTCACTTGAGGACAAGTAACATTTTAAGTTTGGAGGATTTTGATACACCTAAAATATATAGTGTTTTTAGACACATTTTTATACCTACTTTTGAGATGTTCCGCTTTAATGGAAGGTATTTTTGTGTTTTTCTTGCAGATACATGTAAAAAAGGGTGAAAAATGCTTAAAGGAGTGAAAAAGGATCAAATTTCAGGCAAAAAGGTAAAAATGTGCAAAAGAGTTTTGGCGTCTAGGTCCCAGATCCCGCGCTTAAGTGCCTCAAGTGACAGTTAGAGGAAGATTTCATCGATGTCCACGTAATTGAAACCAGAGCAGCCACTTCTACCCACGAGGCTCAACCTCATACCGAAGAGAACGCTGTAGATGAGCTACGTAGGGTTGTCCTCCTAAGGGATGAGCAAGTTAGTCTACTGGAGAAAAGAATAGAAGAAATGACCGCAGCCCTGACCGCTATGGCCACCATTCATGGGCAATCACAATTGCCACAATTGGCATTTCAAGAGATCAATCAGCTGGAGATCATGCACATCCAAATGAAAGAAGAGAGGTTGCTTTAGCAAACCGAGACGAGCAGCATATAAAGGATTCTCCATCAGGTGTTACACCAGAAAAGGAATTGAAGCAAATGGTTGAATAAGTGTGGGACGGTTTAACCCAATCTAAAGGGTAGACCTTACCCAGAGGAATAAAATGTTGTGCCTTTCCCCAAGGGTTTTGTGGCCCCAAAATTCAATATATTTGATGGAACTAGAAATCCCAGACAGCATATAACACATTTCCAAACCAGTTATGGCAACACAAGAAATAGTGAAGCTCTACTCTTCCAGCAGTTCGTCAGCAGCTTGTCAAGAATTGCTTTCAACTGGTACACTGACTTGCCTAACAGGTCAGTTAAAATATTTTCCAAGTTGGAATAGTTGTTTGTGAAAAGATTTTCTAGGGCACAACACCGTGTGTCTATTGGAGAGCTTATGATGGAAAAACAAAAGCCTTTGGTGGACTATATTTTGAGGTGGAGAAACCTTAGCATGAAATGTGAACCTCAGCTACAAAAAAATCATACGAATGAAATTGTACTCAAGAGCATTCATGGGCCAGTGGCCTTCATGCTCAAGGGACTCACAATCAAATCCTTCAAGAAGCTACTCAATAAAGCCAGCAGTCTTCAAGAGAAATCAAGCACATGGAGCCGCATGAAAAGGCTAAGGTAACCAGAGTGTTAAAAAATAAATCAGGAATAGTAGCGACCATCGACAAAGGAAAGCAACCGATGAAGATATATGCAGAAGAGTCTCGCCAGTCTTCATCACAATATGCTCAGAAACAAAGTAATCAATCTAACTAGCAACCTCGTCAAGAGGGATCACCTCGAACAGTGGATAAGAAAATGTCCCTGTCAGAACGACGCAAAATTATGTACTTTCAAATATGAAGCTATACCTAAAATATTCATAAGTATGATGAAGAAGCCAGAGTTCAAATTACTAGATACGAAGAAGCCCGAAGCGGTGGATAGGAAGAATGAACCTAATTATTGCTCATACCACCGGTTGCTTAGGCACACTATAGAAAGATGCTTCATCTTTAAAGACTGGCTTGAGAGGAACCTTAAAGAAGAGAACATAACAATCCCAAAGAAATATTTAAGAGAACCTAAAAAAGGTTCCATAAGAAGAAGAGAACATAACAATCCAGTCTGCATCAAGACAAGCCTCTATTCAGAGTCCGCAACATACCAAGCCTGAGATGAAGGTTTCGTCAAGAGATCCGTCATCGTCAAGGATTAAAGAAGAAGAAGGAAGAAGAAAAGCATCACTACAAAGATTGATAGCATGGGAGGTAGGATAGGGGCTACCTCTACTAGATTAGTTGTCTCGGATTCCAGGAAGAAAATCCACGAACCCCTAACTTTGTACGATTATCTTTTTGTCCCTCCGGGTCTTATGAATATAATGATTGTGATTTTAGCTACGTTTTAACTGTTTCTGGTGATAACGTAACTGATTATCGTAACTGATTATGACCACTCTAAATTCAATCTTGATCCCCAAAATGGTCCTCAAATCGTACTCAATTCTGAGGAACTCATTGTCAAGTCCAAAGAAGACATCAATGATACCGTTTACAATAGCACCGATAACGAGGAGCCAATTATCGAGCATCACAGTACACCGCTTACCATCAACTTAGATCTTTTCGACAAAGAGGAGGAGACATTGGAAGATTCAACAATGATATCTCAAGAAGAAGAAATCACAGAAGTTAACTTAAGGAGCGGAAAAGTGTTACCACCAAGAACAGCTTCAACAGATTAAGGAAAGCAGATAATGACCCGAGAAGAGATACCTCCTCCTCCATCAGTGAAAGAACCACACGATGAAGATAAAATCAAAGCATTATACAAAGTAGACTACAATGTGCTAGCTCATCTTAGGAAGTTGCCGTCCCAATTAAGCACCTACGATGCTCTGATCCTATCAAAGGAGATGAGAGAGTCTCTGGTTACAGCTTTGCTTGACCCAAAAATTTGCTTAGCTCAGTTGGCCAGCACATCCTCAGATGAAGTTTGTTCGTTAAAAGATGTTCGTTTAAAGAACGGCCTGGGGCAACCTTCACAGATGATGACTTGCTGCTCAGTATCGCCGACCAAAACCGTCCACTCTACATCTCCGTCAACATTGGCACGTTTGTATTGGCAGGTTTGTGTTGTCCCAAGTATTAGTAGATCCTCGAGCATCTCTTAACTTGATGAGCGTACAAACATTGATCTATTTGGTTATTGAAGCTCAAGAGCTGACGGCCGATAAAATGATGTTAAGAGGATACAACTAAAAGTGAGAAAGAGCCCTTGGATCAATTACATTACTTATGAAGGTTGGAGAACTCATGACAACAGCTAAATTTCATATCATTGACGCTGAGACCTCTTTTAACGCTCTGCTGGGTCGACCATGGATTCATGAACACAATATGGTTCCATCATCTCTACACCAATGCATCAAATACTGCAAAGATGGTCAAGAAAATTGCATCAAAGGAGACCTACAAACATTTTCAGTACATGAAGTTGGTATCCATGAAGATAATCTCATTATATTGAGGTTAACTTTATTACAAAATTGGTCTTCTCTTATGAAGTTATCATAAATAAAGATAAAGATTCAGAAGAATTATAAAGAGGAGGCCATTCAATTGTGCTTCAGCGATCTTCTAACACTCCCTTACAATGAGTTGGTAAAGGTTCTTTTAGTTCGCGCACCCAAGGTCGAGGCCGGGGACGTGGACGAGTAAAGATCAATTTAATTGTTGAGTGGACTAGGCCAACCATCAACATTGGTGATGAAGACAGTTCTGAAGACGAGATAATGATGACAAGATGGAAGAGACCTCAGTATGAGATATCCCTAGAAGATCCAGAGAAGAATGAATATGAAACAATGTATGATCGGATAAACCACTATGTGAATGCTATGACCCTTACTCTCATTCTCCCTTAAAAAGTCGAGAGTTTAAAGGCCAGGAAAGTTCGTAGTGTTGGTACAAAGCGAATCAAATTTTATAGTGCTTCTACCTTTATTGAGCTTGAAAAACATGTAAATTTGGATAATGATCCTAATGAATTAATGGAATTGCCTTTTGGTTACTTCTCTCCTTGTGTTCAAAAGTTAATTCAACAAGGACACTTACCAAAATAAATGCCAAAAGATAAATTTAAACTTTTTGAAAAATTATGGAATGGTAAAAGTCGAACTCCAAATTCAAAAGAAGGTCTCAGATTTGGTACAGTCAGACTAGTCAATGATTTTGAATTTTGCATGATTGTTACTGGTGAGTCAGAGGAGGATTGCCTTGATATATAGGATGACTCTAATGATCAACCAATAGAAGATGCTCCGCCAGAATTTTAGGAGGAAATTAAATCTACCATTGATGAATTGAAAGAGAATAATTTCAGGACTGAAGAACAACCCCGACCTACATTTATAAGTTCTTTACTCAATGATGAAGAATCTATAGACTTGATCAAACTATTAACAGAATTCAAAGATATCTTTGCATGGAGCCATAATGAAATGTCAGGACTTTCCGTAGAAGTTGCAGTCCATAACCTTGGGGTGGACAAGAATATAACCCCAGTAAAACAAGCTCCCAGGAGAATGCGCCTTGAAATAGAGCAACACGTCATCGCCGAGGTGAAGAAATTAATAGACGCCAACTTTGTGAAAGAAGAGCAATACCCCACGTGGTTAGCTAACATTGTATCTGCTAAGAAGAAAAATGGACAGATTCGTGTTCGAATCAACTTCAGAGATTTGAACAAAGGATGTCCAAAAGATGAATTTCCACTACCCATACCAGAGATGATGGTGGATATCGCTTCAACACATGAAATTTTCTCCTTCATGGATGGATCGTCAGGATATAACCAAATCAAGATGGCTCCCAAGGATGCAACACTTACAACCTTCAGAACATCGATCAAAATTTTTCGCTACACAGTGATGTCATTCAGTCTAAAGAACGTTGGAGCAACATATCAACGCACAATGATGAAGATTTTTTACGACCTCATTCACAACCAAGTAGAATGCTATGTGGATGATTTGGTCATCAAAAGTAAACAAAAAATAGACCATTTGTACGATTTGAGGATCGTGTTTGAACGGTTACGATGATATGACCTTACAATGAATCCCTTAAAGTTCGCCTTTGGCGTTACCTCCGGGAAATTTCTGGGATTTGTTGTCCATCATCGGGGAATTGAGATCGACCCGGATAAAATTAAAGCTATCATGGAAATGCCTCCTCCTAAAAACTGGAAACAACTACGTTCCTTCTAGGGGAAGTTGGAATATCTGAGACGCTTTATTTCTAATCTCTCAGGTAGGTGTCTGCCTTTCTCTACATTAATTAAAAAGGATGCCAAATTGATTTGGGAAGAGAAATGCCAGCAGACTTTTGAGGATGTTAAACAATATTTAATGACACCTCTTATCTTGGCAGCCTCTATCTCACGAAAACCGTTGATACTTTATACCGCAGCCTTAGACGACTCTTTTGGAGCCCTCTTAGCCCAAGTCAATGATGAGGGTAAAGAAAATGCACTTTACTACTTGAGTCGTCGCCTAATACCGATGGAGTTAAGGTATCCACCAATTGAGAAGCATTGTCTAGCGTTGATTTTCACTGCTCAAAAGCTTAGACATTACATGCTTTCTCATAAGATTACCCTAATCTCGAAAGTTAATCCGTTGGAATATCTGACGACCCGACCAACACTCTCAAGACGTCTAGCAAGATGGCCAATGATCTTATTGCAATTTGATATAACTTTTTTTCCCATTTGTGCTATCAAGGGACAGATACTAGTAAACTTTCTTGCTGCGCACCCATTGTCAGCTGGGTCCTCTCTTAACGATGAGTTACCAGATGAGCAAATACTACAAATGGAATTTTTCAGTGTGCAACGCTGGGAGATGTACTTCGACGATGCTGATGTACTTCGACGATGCTTCGTTCAGCCAGAAAAGACAAAGGATCAGACACAGTTATACCAAGAAAAGCAGGGATCGGTTTGAACTTTATCACACCAGATAAGGGTATGTTGAGGTTCTCATACCACCTAACAGAGCCGTGCACCAACAATGAAGTAGAATATGAAACTTTAATCACCGGATTGGGAATGATAATCTCAATGGATATAAAAAATATTGTCATATATGGCGACTCCCAACTCGTCATCTAGCAAGTCTTCGGATAATACAGAATTTTGAAACTAAGGTTTGCAGAGTACCATCAGTACACGATGAAGCTCCTGGAGCAGATTCCTGATGTAACTTTTTATTGGATTTCTAGAGGAGATGATGCCCATGCCGATGCTCTAACAAAACTTGCTAAGGAAATGACATGTCCCCCAGAGGATTCCATTAAAATGACTGTGCAAGAAAGATGAGTCTTGTCTCAGATCGACCTCAAAACTCTACACAAGCTCGAAAAAGAAGAAGAAATAAATACAGTTGCAAATAAATACAGGAAATAAATACAGTTGCAAACATCAATGAAGATTAGCGCAAGCCACTAATAGAAAATTTGCGTACTGGAAAGCTCCCAGAAGGCAAGACTGAAGCACACCGTATCATAAGAAGGGCCATGTCTTACGCAATGGTGGAAAATATTTTCTACAGAAGATCATTCGACCAGATGTGGCTACAGTTTTTGAGCAGAGCCGAAGCACAAAATATTGTCAAAGAAGTACATGCCGGATTGTGTGGCGCTCACCAGTCAGGACCGAAAATGAAAATGAAGATCAAAAGACTCGGGTATTATTGGCCAGCAATGATGTCTGACTGCATGAATACAACCAGAAGATATAACCAGAGCCAAGTGCATGCGGTGGTCTTGCACCAACCTCTGAATGTGCTACACCCAACAGTTGTCTCGTGGCCATTGGAGTGTTGGGGCACGGACATAATAGGTCTGATAAACACTATAAAATAATTCTCCAAATGGGCAGAGGCAGTACTGTTATGTGAGGTTACAGTACAGCACGTCCTTCAATTTTTCAAAAGACAAATTGTCTACTATTTTGGAGTATCGCGATAAAAATCTTCCGACATTGGGACAGCTTTCAGAAGCACAAAGATCAATAATTTCATCAAAAGGCATGAGATAGATTGGAGATACTCTAGATAGATTGGACATGAGATAGATTGGAGATACTCTACAATTTACTATCCCAGAGCAAATGGTCTGGCTGAAGCTTTAAACAAAACACTAGTATAGATTTTAAACAAAAGACTGGATGAAAACAAAAGGGATTGGCACAAAAAATTATTAGAAGCCTTGTGGGCCTACTGAACGACTTTTAGGCGACTTTTAGGACTCCCACAGGACTCCCACTCAGTGTACACCCTATATGCTCGTGTACGGGTCTGAGGTCGTGCTACCGATATAAATCAAGACAATGTCACTTAGAGTTGCTATTGCCAACCAACTCATAATAGGAGAAAATGCAAAACTCAGATTAGGAGAATTGGAAAATCTTGAGGAAAAATGACTAGAAGCACAACATCGTATGGAGCTTTACCAGGTGAAGATGATACAAGCACATGACAAATTGGTTCGCCCAAGGACATTCAAAGTTGGTGACCTTGTACTTGTGTTCAAAAGGCCTATTCTTGCTTTCCGCAAAATAGGTGGAAAATTCGAGCCAACTTGGGAGGGACCATTTGTCGTTGAAAAGGTCTACAAAGGAGGAGCCTACCAGTTAGTGGACTTCCAAGGTGAAAGACCCATGTTACTAATAAATGGACGATATCTGAAAACCTATTACGCAACCTGATGTCGATTGCCTTCTCTTACTTTGAAACTTTAATTATTTTGGGGTTATCTATGTGGCTAAATGTCTATGATCGGGTCCAAATTTTGTAATTAACCTCAATATAAAGAAAATTTGGAGATCAAAAATTAAACTTTGAATTTTCTCAGTTCCACTTTTGAGTATAATGTTCCACAAAAATTTAAACAAAATTCATATATAAGTAAACAATTCATTTCACTAAAATAAGCTAAAATTCACTTCAATAAAACTTGATTTTTTTCTTGTTCATGCTAACTTAAAGGGCCACTGACGTTTTTCCTGTCGTCTGCAGAAAAATGTCGGGACAGAGGCAGATCTTTGCTTTCAAGGATGGCTAGAGCCTCACACTTAATAAGGAGATGGCGTCGCAGGGCAGTACGATAGACTTCAACATGGACTTTAACCAGGTCGACATGGACTACGAAGGTCCCTCATGAATGTAGTCAACTGTAGGGAGAAAGAGGGATTGCCTTCACTGCTGAGGGTGATCGACAAAGACAATGTATCACACAAAGGCAAGAATGTGATGATGGAGCAAGATCCGATGGAAGGGCCTAACCGTCTGCCCTCCATGGTAGCTACACCAGTTGGAGGCTTAGTAGCTGCCAATAACAAACGACTGCCAGGTGCTTCTCTTTGCAAGACGCAATGCAGGAACGCCAGTCGCAAGAAGCAGAGGGCTTTTCTACGAGAAGAACACAGACGCCATAGAGAGATAAACAACTTACTCACCCCTATTCCTGAGGGGCATATTTATGATCCATATATGAAAGAATCTTTCGCTAGCCTACCCACCATAGATGAACAACCAGGGTTCGTGACAGAGCTAGAGACACCTTCAGCTTCAGATGTTTTATGCAATGGTTGCCCGACATGCAACGCTGAGATTCCTGCAGGGACATCACCCACAGGGTTCATATTGCAATGTTCTACATTTACAACGCTTTAGTACATTGGAAGAGTATACCTCCAACACCGATGGGTCTCAGACTTAAGATTTTATGATGGATGAGCCATACGTCCCACTAGGGACAGATCAGTATATACCATGGAGCCTAGGATCATACATCCCGCTAGATACCGAGTCTTGTGTTCTAGATCAGCCAGTGCCAGTTTGAGTTCCTGCCGATGTTCAGAGGGAGGAACACCCATGACAGCTACCGACTCCTAGTACGATGAAGTACTACAAAATAAGCAAAGTAAATAAATGAGAATTTGAATTTTATGAAGAAGTCCAAGGAAGAATCGTCAACATACTGGAAGGCCTGTAACTATATACCAGGGTTTTATCCGAGAGTGAGGAAAGAAGCATTCTCGACTGGATCTTTGATTTGAGGGATAGAGGCTGAGCAGGCCTTCTCATGGAAAGAACATACTCTGAGCTGATGAAATGGATGAGAGGAAAAGAAGAATCACCATTCAGTGCGGCTGCTGTTATAATTTTACAAACGACAGACAGGGAAATCCGCCAGGGATCCTTAGACATGACCAGGTAGATCTACTACCTTCTATAATAAAATGGATGATCAAGAGAATGGTCAAATGAAGCATACTGCCAGCTACCTACATCCCAAATAGCTGCATCATCAACATATATGATGAGAGAGACTGCATACCTCCTCACATTGATCATCATGATTTTCATCATTGATCATCATGATTTTGTAAGACCCTTCTGCACGGTCTCATTTCTGAGTGAGAGCAATATATTATTTGGGAAAGAGATTGACATTGTTGGCCTTGGTGAGTTTAGAGGAACTATAGAAATCCCACTGCTAGTTGATTTGATTTTTGTTCTGAAAGGAAATGGGGCAGATGTCGCCAAACATTGCATTCTAGGGGTACGACACCGTAGGGTGTCTGTGACCTTCCGTAGGATGGACGACAGCAAAATACCATATGGATTTCAGCCAGACCCGAAACTGAAAGAGCTACTGTCATACGAGCTATGAGAGGGTTGTACCTCTAAGTACATACAAAGGGAACTCTTGTCCTGGAGCATGGCTTAGAAGGTCTGCTCGATTAGGAACTCGTCGTACATGATACAAAGAGTCAGAGGGTTCACTTTCCTTTTTTATATCAATATGATATGTATCTGATATACTCAGCCTACAATTTATTCATGGCAAGAGATGATTTGGATTTACTTCAACATGGACTATATATTGTACCTTTTTTAAGTGTTGGACTATGTTTGATCTGCGACATCTTTATTGAAGCAGATTAATGGAAATTTCTCTCAGAAATGTGCCTTTTTGTCAGTTGCCTTTTTTTGCGATGGATGGAAGCCACGAACCACGTGTTGGTTCAGAATTTCAATGAACGAAGAAAGAAACAACAAACCTTTAACAATAAATAAATTTAAATAATATTTTTATTATAAACAACAAAACAAATTTCTTTTGAAAATCAACAAATTAAAGTTAAAATTTTAAAGACATATTTTTGAAAAATTAAAAGTGGCGAAAACAATAAGAAAATAAAATGAATCTGTTGTGTGGATTCTCTCGTTTTCGGAGTTTCTTACTCTATGTGCGCGCATCACAACCATCTTTATCTGCATTACCTTTCTTCACATCCCCGCAGAATTTCACATTCTGCACAAAACTCCACAAAACTATACAAATCTTCTTCAACAAAATCAACCTTTTCACATGACACATTTCTAGAAATTCAGCATCACAAACTCTCTACACTATTTTCATATGACTCTTGAAGTTAGTATCCAAAATTTGACCCCCCGTATTCGAGATTGGTGTAATACCCCCTTTAACGGAGCATGGCATCCTATCCTTAATCTTTGAGGTCGGTCCCCGACTTCTGACTCTCTTTTCAAAAATGACAACTAAAATTCAATTCTCATTTCCGAATCAGTACCTAAATTCTCATTCCTTCACAAATTTTCATATTCTATTCACATATTCCCCACAAATTCACATGTGTGAATCTGCATATTTTCTGCACAAGGACACATATTTTCTTGTTACCTTTTGAGGTGGATTTGAGTCCTAGTGCTTTCCTTCTCAATGTAACACATATATTATCTTGTCACCACTTGAGTTAGATGTGAGTCCTAGTACTTTCCTTCCTAACGCGACGTACATATTTTATTGTTACCTCTTGAGTTGGGTGTGAGTCCTAGTGCTTTCCTTCTCAATGTAACACATATTCTCTTGTCACCGCTTGGGTTGGATGTGAGTCCTAGTGCTTTCCTTCCTAACATGACGTACATATTTTTTTGTTATCTCTTGAGATGGATGTGAGTCCTAGTGTTTTCCTTCTCAACGTAACACATATAATCTCTTGTCACCGCTTGGGCTAGATTTGAGTCCTAGTGCTTTCCTTCCTAACGTGACACACACATATTTTCTAGTTACAGTTACCTCTTGAGGTGGATGTGGATGTGAGCCCTAGCGCTTTCCTTCTCAATGTAACACATATATTCTCTTGTCACCTCTTGGGTTGGATGTGAGTCCTACTGCATTCTTTCCTAACGTGACGTACATATTTTCTTGTTACGTCTTGATGTGGCTGTGAGTCCTAGTGCTTTCCTTCTCAATGTAACACATACATTCTCTTGTCACTACTTGGGTTGGATCTGTGTTCTAGTACTTTCCTTCCTAACGTGACGTACATATTTTATTGTTACCTCTTGAGCTGGATGTGAGTTCTAGTGCTTTCCTTCTCAATGTAACACATATATTCTCTTGGCACCTCTTGGGTTGGATGTGAGTCCTAGTGCTTCTCAATGTAACACATATATTCTCTTGTCACCGCTTGGGTTGGATGTGAGTCCTAGTGCTTTCCTTCCTAACATGACGTACATATTTTCTTGTTATCTCTTGAGGTGGATGTGAGTCCTATTGCTTTCCTTCTCAATGTAACACATATAATCTCTTGTCACCACTTGGGTTGGATTTGAGTCTTAGTGCTTTCCTTCCTAGCGTGGTACACACATATTTTCTAGTTACCTCTTGAGGTGGATGTGAATCCTAATGCTTTCCTTCTCAATGTAACACATATATTCTCTTGTCACCTCTTGGGTTGGATGTGAGTCATAGTGCTTTCCTGCCTAACGTGACGTACATATTTTCTTGTTAGCTCTTGATGTGGATGTGAGACCTAATGCGTTTTTTCTCATTGTAACACATAAATTCTCTTGTCACCGCTTGGGTTGGATCTGAGTCCTAGTGCCTTCCTTCCTAATGTGACATACATATTTTCTTGTTACCTCTTGAGTTGGATGTGAGTTCCAGTACTTTCCTTCCAATATAAAAAATGTATTCTCTTGTCACCTCTTGGGTTGGATGTGAGTCCTAGTGCTTTCCTTCCTAACGTGATGTACAAATTTTCTTGTTACCTCTTGGGGTGGATGGGGGTTCTAGTACTTTCCTTATCAATGTAACACATATATTCTCTTGTCACCTATTGGGTTGGATGTGAGTCCTAGTGCATTCCTTCCTAACATGACGTACATATTTTCTTCTTACCTCTTGAGTTCGATGTGAGTCCCAGTGCTTCCTTCCTCAATGTAGAAAATATTTTCTTTGTCATCGCTTGGGTTGGATGTGAGTCCTAGGGCTTTCCTTCCTAACATGACATATAATGACATATATATTCTCCCTATATTCTCCCTATCACATGTCAGTTTGAATATAAATCCCCAGTGGTAACTTGAACTGTTACAATCCTTTATTTCTGGAGAAGTATCCTTAATGGTCGTCGTCTTCTACATTGTTGTTACCCTTTGGAGCTGGATGTGAGCCTTTATCTTTTCCATCTCGATTTGGTCCTCCCTCGCAATCTTATTCTCATATTTTGAAAATAGTTTCAAGACCACCTTAAATGGATTATAACATCTGATTCTTATTTCAGGATTGATACCCAAATTTTAATTTCCACCTTGGGGTCAGCACTTATATACTGACTCCCATCCGTTATAAATACCTGAAATTTCATAACTCAAAATTCACTCTTCGATCCTCAGCGAGAGTCCCTACTCCTTGATTTCAATCAGACGAGCACCTGCTAAATCCCCAGCAGAAAAAAATCACATACACAACTCTACACATACTTATCGGTCTGTTGACTTAGGAGTTTGTATTGGTTTTTGTTGATCTCGTCGGTCAACGCCAATACGCGTGATGTGTATGCCCAGGACACCACACTTATTGGGGGTCCATTTGTGACCTCACTTTTGGTTGAGGTTTAGTTTTTCATCTTTAGTAGCCTAGGGTCTAGCCAAAGGACTTTGCTATTGACTATTCTTAGAAAATTAGACAAGCAACCCTCACCATTAGAAATTCCAAACTCTTCTCTACTCAAGTTGAAGTTCCACATATCGATCCTAACCTCTAGCACTTAGTAGGTAGGGTCACTAGGGTCACTATCAAGATGAGCCACCCTTAGGACTGCTGGAACTTAGGGTTGACCCTGCCACCCTCAAGATGAGCCACCCTTAGGACTGCTGGAACTTAGGGTTGACCCTGGGTGTTGGTCTAGGGCTTAAGGTACATACTTGCACTCAGAATCACTCATAATCCTAAACTTAAACCTCCTTGCTTTGGTTCCTTGATACTTTTGGGAGACTCATGTAGATGGTCTCCTAGACCCACTAGCCCTAGGCTAGGTTTTAGCTAAGACCACTATATAAATAACCTAAAATGGGATTTCCATTGATTCATGGTTTATTATTAGTGGTTGGCACTCCAACTCTACTAAGATACCCAACCTACCTTTCGCCCTTAAATTTCACCAAATTACCTAGATACTCTGGGGACCCCAAATTTGGCCAAAATTCCCAAATCTACCAAAAATACCAAACTTGGTTCAAATATCATTTCAAACACCTTGAAAACCCTCAAACTGCCCAAATCACCAAAGTCCCCAAAATCACTGAAATTGGCCCAATTACCAAAATACCCCTCCTTACCCTAAATTCCAAAAATTCTAAAAAAATCCCAAAAATTTCCAAAACCCCCCAAATATTCCCAATTTTATTTTTTTGAACTATCACATGACCCAATTTGGCAAATTTGCCCATCTTTGACCAAAACCACCATATTGCCTTTTAAAGGCCCATATTTTCCCCAAATCATTCTAAATGTTTATCAAATTGGTCTCAATTTACCCCAATTTTAATTCTAAACTCAAATACACCCTTAATGTGACCAATCTAAACCAAATCTAAGCTCAATTAGTCCATCATTTGAACCAAATTTTGATTTAGATCAAAACCCCAATTTTGGCCCTTTGGCTTGGTTCCACCAAATTGAACCCATAGCCAACTCAACTTACCACAATTTATGTTAAAAAAACTTCATAATATTCCCATACATCAAACTTGATCTTCAATTGGCCTTGGTGAGGCCTCAATTTCATTTGATTTCAACCTAAGTCCAAAAGCCCCAAATTGGCCCCAAATTGGCCTTGTCTCAAAATCTCACCAAATTGATGGCCTTAGCCAAAAAATTTCCACTCCATCCCTTCATAAAAAATCTTCAAAACATCTCCCTTGATAATTTCAACCATTCAATTTGGACTTAGCCCAATGCTAGCCCAACCTAGACCCCTATCTAGCCTAACATGCCCAAATTGACTAAATTTCAAAAATCACTCAAATTGACCTACTCAAATTGACCTACCAATTTTCAACCCTTCACCAAATCATAACAGTTATCTACATAATGTTGATCAATCAATTGGGTCAATTGACATGGCAAACCTAGCCCAAACCCAAGCTTTGATCTTTGATCACTTGAACTTTGATCACTTGAACCCACATTGAACCCATGCACTAAAGGTGGCCTAACTATCCTAAAGACATCAAATTAATGACTCCAAAGCCATAAGTTTGACCCTAGTGACCAGCCTAAACCCCATGAAACCACCTAAGCTAAGACATGCACCAAAGGTCCCCTAAATTATGGGATTTAATGCCATATTTGCTTATGCTTGGGATATTTTTGCCAAAATAAAGCCTAAACACATTAAGTTACTGTGACATATTCCTCTGACTCACCTGACCTCCCTAGCCACCTCCCCTGGTTGGCCGATCAGCCTAGTGGCTGAAAAATGGCCAAACCGAGAGCCACCACCATGGGATTAAACCCAATTCAAACCCAGAGGCAAAGGCGACATCATCCAAATTGAATCTTAGAGCGTCTGTGCCCTCCAACTAGGCAGCTTATTACACCCCCCAATTGGCCATGGCAGCAAGCCTAAGGCCAATTTTATAAAAAGCTCCCCTCTATGGCCATGGGGTGAGAGCTGAAAAATCCTCTAAGAGACTTCCCCAAAAGGATCCCAAAGCCTATTTGAGACTTCTTTAGTGAAACCCAACCACCACATTGCCCAAAATCCCCTTGCCGGAGCCCAATTTTTAAGCTCAAAACCTTATCGTAGACAGGACAAAGCTCTCCACACGTCTAAAATCCACCAAACTCAAATTAAACTCACCCACACCTTCACCACATTGAGAGAGGCCAAAGCCTTATCAAAGCCCCCTTCCACAGAGCCCCTAGCACAGCTCTAGACCAACACCTGAAATCGAGCTTGGTAGAATTCATACCTAGACCTTACACCACATAGACCAAAGGCTCAATCCCTAACCTCCTTGGATGCCAACGAACATGCCAAGAATCTCTAATTGAAGCTTCACTTCTCAGAGCCAAGGTATAAAAATTTTCCTCCTCTCGAGCCTATTTTGACACTCCATTTAATTAGGCTTAATTTAATTGCACAATTACCATATGGATATGTTCATCTCACTTAAACGAGTCCATAGGATCAAACCCGAGGTGATTTAATTGAGTCTAGGCTGAGAGGCTGAGATCTTAGTCTTAGGGTTTTAGTGTGGACGGTCACGGGATCACTCTATCGGGGACGATGACGGGGAGTCGTCCGATCGCTCGTGTATTGGATGAACAGAGGAGATCGAGCTGTACAACGTTTCCTTATATGAACTGCAGGCCGAGTCAGCGGCTACGTGGATGGCGGCGTCTAAACAAAGCGCGCCCCCCGGGGGAAGATTCGGCCCCGCCGTAGGTTCAGTTAGTGTCGTGCATTTAAATATATAAATAGGGATTTAAAAAATCAAAAAATGACCCTTAGCTTTAAAAATTCATATCTTGGTGTAGAAAAATCATAAATATAAAATAAAAATAACCTCTTGCTCAGTGAACAGAGGAGAATAATGTGGAAATAATTTTAAGTCCATATGATGCATATTTTATTTTTAATTAATTAAACACGAATTTGGATGTTTTGATTCACCGTGCATGTAGTAATATCACCATGGCTTGAAATTTTATCATGTTGTTGCCTCTATCTTATGAACATTCCCTGATTTTTTCCAAAGTCAGAGGAGGTCCCAAGACAGAGAATCATATTTTTCAAGTTTATGTGCATTATTTACTTAAAATAATCATGAAAATTAGCATTGTGCTTAGAAAAATATAAAAAATTTTTAGAAAATTTATGATGACCAGAGAGCCTTTAGGAAAATTTCTCATGAGCCAAGTCATTCAAAATACACCTAATCTTTACAAACCCTAGATCACTAAAATAATTAATTTTGAAAAATACAAACAACAAAATGACTTGATTTTTTATCCCCACTATTGTTTAGGATTCAGAGAACTCATCATAAAAATTTCAAAGCATGGTAAGTTCATTTGGTAACTTAAGTTGATTTTTAAAGATAAATAACATTTTTGGCGCTTAAATGATTTTTAAAAATCAAAATACAGCTCAAAAAATTATGAAACTTAGTTTTTTGAACATAAAATTGGGTTTTTTTGAGTTCTCCATGATCAAGGGTATTTTCTAAAAATAAAATGGTATCTAAAATAAAAATTTCATTATTTTAACCTATTTTAAATATTTAAATAATTAAAAATTTATAATAATAACAAAAATAATAAAATTTATGGAAATATTCTAAATTGCTTTCTAAGTACTTAGAAATAATTAGAATATTTTTCCTGATTTTCTAAATAAAGATACCGAATTTGAAAGCTCAAAAGAAATTTTTAAAGGCTAAAAATGGGTTTTCACTAAAAATAATTCCAATAAATCAAACAAAACTCAAAAAAATATAAAATTTTTTCCTTTGAGCTCTTTAACCTCAGGAAGATTTTCAAAAATATAAAACTTAATTTTCCCCATTTAAAATATTTTATATTTAACAAATAGCCCATAACTTAAAATAATTCTTAAAATTCAAATAAAATAGAAAATATCATGAAATTTGGTCCAAAGGCTTTTCTGGTCTAGAGCTTCTTTAGTCTAAGTCTATCTTCTGTAAGAAATTCAAGGGATTAGAATTTACCTTGGTCAAGTTAGAAATGTTGTTTGAAAAATCCTATTTTTTCATGAAAATAATTATATAAATTATAATAATCTTTCAAAAATCATATTTTCTCCTTTGATGTCTTAATTGACCCATGAATGAGGTAGGATAAAAATTTTAAATTCATTTGAATTGAATTTGACAAATTATGAAGTGTTAGAGCCTTAGGGGAAAATGTGTAATTTTGGAAATTTAGCCTTAATTAACATTTAGGC
>NW_018233805.1:39585-42921 GCF_001263595.1 Phalaenopsis equestris
TTTCAAAACTAACTAAGACACTCACCTAGGTCTTAAGGGCTTAGTAGTGACTTAGGCTAAATCAAGTTTCATTTAAATGAGGATTAGAAAAGTAAATATCAATTAAAATTAAAATGTATTTCAAACACTACAAGCCTAATTAGGACAAAAATTTGGCGAAGTGTTCCAATAACACTAACTTCCTCTTTAAGGGTCTTCACCCACATAATCTTCAAAATTAAATACAGATGATAATTACCTTACTCTTAGGGATAATTGAGACATCAATGCTCACTGATTGCTCGCTAAGCACTAAGAGTATTTACAGGATGGATTATTAGGCAACATGATAAGTTTAAAAAAACTCGGGATTTTCCACCAGATAGCGAGAGAGTAGCACAGACCTGCTTCTTTCTCTAGAATTGTTGGATACCTTGGAGATCTACTAAACTTAATATGTTTTGCTTGATTTCTTGATTTTTATCGAGAGTCTTCTTGTTGACTTTGGTCATTTAAGATGTAATTAACTATAGGGGCTTGCCCTTATAGGAAACATGTTCAAACCCAACTTAATATAAACTTTATTTAATTTTTTATATTAAATACGGGAACTTGTTTGCAAACAACAAAGGTTTCACAGACCAAACAGATGTCATATATTCCTTAGTTTATTTGATCGAGTCTCATCATCAAGTCTTGTGTTTATCCTTCAGGATTGATACAAAATTTGAGGTACAACGCTCTTTCTTTCAAACTATGAAGAAATATGGGTTCAGTTTGATTTCATATTTTTTCTAAAACTAATTATGTACATATGTAAATTAAAACGTTCTTCCGAAGTGGGCGAGGGTATTTCAATTTCGATGACCGACAGCTTCTTACGGGCAACTCTCCAACCAAAAATAGAGCCAACAAGCATCTATAGTAAGGGTAAAGAATATTATTGCTCCTATTTGGCACAACACAATTTACATACTTCTACAAAAAAATTCCTATACTTATTACTGATTCATAATATGAAGAAAGATATTTTCATATTTAGTGCTTTTCTTCTACAAAAACTCTAGTTATCTTTTTAAATTGTTATTATTCTATCAAAATATTGAAAATACCAAAAAAATTTAAATACTGCAAAAATCATTTTTAGTTTATATAATTATCTTTTTATTAAAAATAGAATGTTTGTTGTTCAATAGTGCATATTGTGTAATCCCCTTGTGGGTTCGATATTCAGGTCTTAATCAAAAAGTCCTATATTGCTTGATAACGATACGTATACTTCCGTAGTATCCCAATATATATAAATTTAAAGTTAAATTCTTATTTTTCTTCAGAATCAAGTTTTTGGTTTTGTTGTAAAATAAGAAAATATAAGTAAAATATAATCTGAATTATTTTTGTACTTTGCATATTAGTAGTATCCAGGGATCAGTCATCTCATCCATTTTTACTCAGTATCACTGAAAGTAGTTGTAAACCTTTGGAAGTGAGCAATAATTGGTACATACTATGGAAACTTCATAAGAGGGTGGACGGTGCTTTGAGTTGTTAGAATTGGGGCACTTTTGGTGATGTGCATAAAAAGGTGGTGGAGGCTAAAGAGAGGATCAATATTTTAGAAAAAAATTGATATATGTTCTATGTCAATATTTGAGGTGTTGGCTGTTTCTCATAAAGATCTTTTATTTCCTTTTAAATTACAAGATGATCTATTGAGGCAATAAATTGGTTTTGTCTATGTGGTTGATGGGGACAAAAGTTCTAGGTATTTATCATGCTTCTATTAAACACAGAAGAAATCTAAATATTATTATCATAATTAAAGATGTGGCAAGAGGGTGGATCACTGAGTTAAGGATATAAGTGAAAGTGCAGTTTCTTGCTTCTCTACTCTCTTTGGTTCTTATGTGTAGGTGGAAGAAATTGATGGTGATTTTTTCTCAAATCATAAGATATGTACCAAAGATTTATAGCTTGATTATGTTCCATCCAAAAAAGAAATTTTGTTGGCTCTAAGAGATTTTAATGCTCATGAAGCAACCAACCTCGATGGTTTTACTGTTGATATCTACGTGAAGTGGTAGAGTATCAGTAACGTAGAGGTATTTAAAGAAATCCAAAGCTTCTCTTTGAGGGAGAACCTGGGTGACTATTTTATTACATCTACAATAGTGTTAATTCTAAATAACAAAAAAACTTCTTTGAAGCATTTTAGGCCTATATGATTAACTCTGTAATCTCTAAAATTATCAGCAAAATTTTGGTGAGGAGGTTACAACCTCACCTAGCGTTTCTCATTGCACCTCAATAATTAGCATTTATAAAAGAGAGGGAAATTTTTATATCATTTTTTTAGCTTGGGAGATGATAGAAGATCTGAATAAAAAATGTAGAAGTGGAACCATGGTGCTTATGCTGGTCATCAGAAGACTTATGATACAATGAGCTGGGATTTTGTTATTAATATTATAAAAGCAAAGGGTTTCAATCATGCTTTCTACATGCTAACTAGAAAATGGTTGGAATGCAATGTCTACAACATTCTCATAAATGGGAGCAATTTTGGTTTCTTCTCCACAAAAAGGGGCATAAATAAAAGATTATCTATATCCAACTATTTTCAAAATGGATTTTAATTATTTTTCTAGTTTATTGAATAGGGTGCAAAATTCTCATCCAAGAACATCTTTCTTTCATAAAGCTAAGATGGTGGTTAGCCAATCAGCATATGTTGGTGATGCTATAGTATTTTCTAATGCAAGCAAAAGATTAGTCTCCATACTATACTCTATCTTGATAATTTTCAAACAATTTCTTGTTTGAAATTCAATAAGAAGAAATGTTGCACCATATTGGGAAAGTAGGTCAAAAAAGATTTGGCTAAGCGGATAGCTAGGTACACAAATTGGACAATATCTGAATTCCTTTTAAAATACCTTCATGTTGATTTGCTTAGAGGATGGAGGAAACAATCCTAGATGGATCTTGTGGTGGAGAAAGTTGAAAGTAAGATTCATGATTGGAGAAATACTTTTCTCTCCTTCGGTCAGAGAATCTTTTTTACTAGAAGTGTATTAAATGCTTCACCTCTTTATTCCTTTGAGGTTTTCAATCTAAAAAAAAACACTCAAAACTCTTTGGAAAAATTTTTTAACAGAATTTTGTGGGCTGATGATTCTTCTACTAAAATCTGGCCCTCTTTGAAGAAAGTTTGCAAGCCATTGGATGCTGAAGATTTAGAGATTAAAGAGCTTCGTCACATATCTAGCACAAACTTTATGTAACTTTGATTTAAGTTTAGAAAGGGTGCTTCATTTTGGGCACAAAGCCTAGTTGAACAATATTGTTATTCCCTAC
>NW_018233805.1:42950-50026 GCF_001263595.1 Phalaenopsis equestris
TCCCTACACCAGTCTTCTATTTCTTGGAAGACCGGAGATTATAAAATGTGGGAAGCTATGATAAATGCTAAAATAGATGCCTCTAAGTAAGTCTATTGGGATATTAGGAAAGGTAGAATATCCTTTTGAAAGGATAAGTGGGTTGATTTTGATCTTATTGGCCTAGATGGCTGACAACCTAATGAAGCATCACTAGTTTCTTATTTTTGGATAGATGGAACATGGAATATGTAACTTATGAAAGAGGTGTTATGTCATAATGCTAAGGCAATCTCAAATATCCTAATAGTCATATCTAAAGAGGATACTTGTTTACTTACTCTCTAAAAAAACATATTAAAATCTAAAAACTTTTAAGCTGATTTACATCATTTTAATAAAGTAAGTTGAGGCACTAAAATTTGATAAAGTAAGTTGAGGCACACAGTTCTAAAAAACTAGCTAAGTATAAATTAGGATCATCATATGGTGTTCCTCCAAACTGATTATTTTGTATCATTTGTATGATCGAATGTTTAAGCTCAAATGAGTTAGCCTCTACAACAGGAGTTTGAATACTTAAATGATTTTCATCTATTGTATGGTTTGTATAATCTTCATAAATTATGATGTTCATTTTTAGCAGTTTGAATTTCAATATTGCTTTGTGATGTGTTTGCCATTTCTTGAGAATTATGAAGTCTTCCTTATTTTAGAATTTTTTAATAGTTCGTTCCAATTCAGAATCGTAAGACACTAAATTTTTAGATCTAGAACTACGCATAAACAATATAAAAATTGCAATAAAAATTGCAAAAAATAAAACAACACACCAAAAATTAAAATATTTTTCCAAATTTTTAATTTAAATTTTTTTTGTCTTTTCCGAATTTTTCAATTTTTTTTTATTTTAAAAATTACAATTCAAATAAATATGTAAGTTAAAAAGTTTTGTCGCAGTCCCTGTCAACGAAGCAAAAAACTTGACTTAACACACACTTACGCTTATTTTTAATCTCCTTAATTATGCCAGCAAATATATCTCAATTTATATCTAGCGGTTAGTGTGATCATTTGCAATGATTTTTGAATTATATAATATATCTTCACACTAGGGGTACTATACAAGTATACGTATCATTTCAAGTAATATATGATTTTCTTTCAAAACCCCAATATCATTCCCATAAGGAATGCAATAACTCTTAAAATCAACTTACAATAGTTCTTTTTAAAATGCAAATTAAATAGATAAAAAGATTTAAAATGATTTAATTACCAAAAATTACTACTAAAAGAGCTAAAAAGAAAGTAACAACTAAATGTAAAAGCTTAGCATAATATAATAGCGAGTTTAGATATTATGAAAAACCTTTCTCCTTGAAAAGAGATTTTAATCTATGTAGAATTTAAATGGTTTAAGATGAAATTGAGGTATTGTGACATATAGAAGCATACCTTATTCTTTACCCCCTCCCGGTGCTTGCAAAAAATATTAGTTAACTTAAGGTCAATTTCTTAACATCTCGGTTCCACATCAATGCTATCTAGCCTCACACCTCTAAATGTCCCTAGCCTTTGCCATTGTAATGACAGAATCCCAGCATCAGGGAACTAAACCTTAAGCCAAACTGATAAGAATCTAGCCTGTCACTCTAGATCTAACCAGTTTTACGCCCATCAAAACTTATCTCCCTATATTTTTGCACTCTCCCTTGGGTGATCACAATGAATTTGCCTAGAATGAAGTGTGATATTCACTAGTTGGGTGAAATCATAGCCCTCCTAGGTTGTTGTTTCTCAATATATTTTAACCTCACAAGTGGCCAATTTGTAAAGTAAATGAAGATTTAGTGAAAATACCATCACAATTTTGGAGAGTAAAAAGAAATCTTTAAATCATTCTCATCCCACAAGATTAAGTCTCATATGTAAGAAGAAAGAAAGGGAACTACTAGAATTCATGGAGATTAAACAATAACTAAACATTTGCATTGAAATCCAAGTCTTACAATTAAAACTCAAACAAAAATACAAAGTACCTTATGGCTTCTCCCTAAGAAAAATTCTTGAGTTTCCTCTAAGCAATCTCCAAACTTTTTTCACACTTAAACATACTCACACTTACACTTGAACACAAAATATTGAAAAAAATAACTCACTATTGCCACCTAACTGGTTTTTTTATGCCCAAAAGGTCTCTAAATTTGGCCAAATCCTTCTCCTTAAATATAAAACAGAACATAACAAAGGGTTGTTTCAAACACCCCTCCAAAATTTGGCCAAATTTGATGTATCTTTTAGAAAGATAGTTATTAGCACTATAGCAGTAGTCTAGAGCACTATAGCGCTTTCTCACTCGACGGTGGTGCTATGCCGCTAAGAGGTGGAACAATAATGCCACACAAAATCATCATTTTTGCTCCATTTTTTCCTCTTTTTCTCTAAATTTCCATTCTATGTACCATAAACCAAAAACATGTAAAATACCTTCCTTTAAATTGCAATATCATAAAAAATGTACATAAAATGCTAATAAAATATGTACTAAAAATAGGTTAGCTTGAGGTGGATCACTTGCTGAAATTCATATGGATGAGCTTTTTCCAAAATTGGCTTTTCGTCTTGAAATTGGGCTTAGAATTAAGCTTGGTGGAATTTGGAATTTGTCATGAGGAATTGGTTTGATGAACTTAAATTGACATTTGGGCCAATTTGGTGGGATTTTAGACTTGGTGAAATTTTGGTGGGGATTGGGGGTACTTTAGGAATTTTGGTGAACTTTTTGTCATTTTGGTCATTGTTGAAACATAGGCCAATTTGAACAAGTTTGGGCAGCTTGGGGTACTTTGGGCTAATTGGGTAATTTAGAGGAGTTTATAAATGATTTTGGATGAAAAATGATTTTTGGGTCAAAAAAGGATATTTTTGGCATTAAGGGAATTTTGGGAATCTTTGAGGAATTTGGGGTAATTTGGTAATTTTGAAATGGATTGAAATGATTTTTGGTGAAAAGATTGGGAATTTATGGAATTTTGAGTATTTTTTGCATATTGAGGATGTTTCTTAAAATTTTAGGAGTCTTAGGGCAATTTGGTAATTTGACGAGAATTGGGTAAGGTTGTCATGCATGTCATGAATAACCATCATGGAACCATAAGACGCCAAATGAGAACTCTTTTGTTAGTCTCCACATGTTTGTCATAGCGGTCTTAACCACAGACCAAGTGTTTGGGACCACCCATGTGAGTCTCCCAAACAGTTAAGGAGATGGATTCAATGTATGTGATTTTAGAGTTTTGGGGTGTGTGTAGGTGTGTGTGAAACCAAAATGAACAACCCATGGTCATGGAGGGTGCCCCTAAGGCTTAACATTCCTATAGAGACTTAATTTTAGCTTTCTCATGTTGGTTCCAACCTTCTATGTGCTAGAGGTCAAAACCACATATGTGAAATTTGAAAAAGAGTAAAGAAGTGGTTAGAGTTTATATAGGGTGGGTGCTCCATCACTGAGCTTCTAGGATAGTCAACAAGAAAGTCCTATGGTTATATCCTAAGCTTCTAAATAGGAGAAATTATACTTTGCCAAAAATGAGGTCAACAATAGTACACCATGACAATCAAAATAATGGAATAACATAAGGGTCTTCTACCACATTGAACCTCAAGAATGAAGTCACAGCATACACCCATTATGATACATAAAAAATTAAAATTCATTTAGAATAATATTTCTATTTTCATGTGAATCCTTCTAGTTATAACTTAACAACCACAAAGGAAATACCTAATAAAAACATCAACAATTGCCTTAGCCTGGACATAATGAAGTAAATACAACTTCCTATATAGTAATTCCCCCTCCTAAACTAAATCTAACTACTCCTTCTTATGTCAGACTAAAGTCAGGATAACAAAATTTCTTCCTAGATCGCAAACACTTTAGCACAAAGCATAGCCACTTCAAGCACGATCAACCTCCTAGATTAGTTGAGTCTCTTTTTTACAAAGCAGAAACCTAGCTGAGCCGGGTGGCTCTAACGTGACAGCTGCCTCAGCTGGGTCAATTATTAGACAAGCTACGACATCCTTTTGTTGTGCATTTTGACCAAAGGAAAATATGTTGAGATTTTCATACCTATTTTATACTATTTTTGATGATATTGCATTTTAAAGAAAGGCATTTCTGATGTTTTGTTGCAGGAATGATGAAATAGGGTCATTGGAGCAAAAAGATGCAAAAAGGAGCGAATTTGGAGTGAAAAGGACCAAATGTGAAAAATTGAACTAGGGCGCCGACGACACCATCGACCCCGCTGACGGTGAGATTTTCCCGAGACTCCAGAGTTAATTCATTGAGAAGGTCCACCGATGGCGCCCTCAAGGCCGCCGATGGCGCCCTCAAGGCCGCCGATGGCGAGCTCGGCAGTTATGTCCAACCCAATCAGGCTTTGGATAAGGCCAAATTTTGCAGGGATGCTTAGGCAACTCTTGGGATTCCCTTAAATTCTGTAACAATTAAAAGAAGTCTTTGGTCGAAAATAGAGGAGGGGAGGCTCGAAATTGAAGTGTGAAAAAGTGTAGAGAGTCTAAATTGTGAGGAATTCTTCAAGAGATTGTAAGAGTGGAGGGAAAGTGAGAGATTTCTTCCTCCTTGCCACTTCGAAGAGGAATTTTGTGTGCTGTAAAGAAAGGAAGAGATTCAGAGGAACTTCGAGGAGTTTTCTTGGGGAGAAATTAGAGATAAAGTTATTTATTATTGTAGTTTGTATGACTTTGATTTTATATATGAATTCCGAGTTTTGTTGTGTTTTTCGCATGAGATCTGAGTAGTTTTCTCTATCTTTCTTCTTGTCTTGAGATTTGTGAAATGGTGATTTAATTCGTTGAGCCACGAAAATATTAAAGAAATTGTGATGATCTTTTCATTTTGATCTTAATTTACTTTCCATCTGGCCAATTAATTTATTAAAATAGGTTGAGTTTTCCAACTAAAGTGAAGATTACATCCAAGATTCAGGGAGGTCAAAGCCCTTGGAAGTTGGGTGAAAATAAATAGGGAAATAAAATTATCAAGCATAGAATTGAAGATTTTAGAGTGACAGACTAAAATACTCAATTCAGTCCAATCGTTTGGGAGCTGAAGTGTAGATGTTAGCCCTCAGGCGAGGGGAACGTGGGAGCTCCAAAGTGAGAGCTGGTATCCTCCCAGACTAGCTGCAGATTCAGTAAACAAGCGTAGGATTTGCCAATGTTCTTTATGCCTGAACCAAAGGGTAAGGAATATGTATGCTCTTATTTGGTACAATATAATTTGAACTAATTCATTTTATCCGTTCACTATAATTTCTTGACAAGGAGAAGGATGCTTTCTTATATATTGAATATCACATTAAAGACCTCATTAATATATTTAGTTATTTAATAGTTATTAAATTGCATATTTATTTCAATTGCCTATTAGTGATAGAGAAGTTAATTGAATTCCATTGTCATGATTAAAGTATTGCTTTTCTAAAGTCATAGTTCGTAGTTCTAATATTACTCTTTATGGGATCGATATCTTTATGGGATCGATATCCATTAGAGCCCTATATTACTTGAGCGATACGTATACTTGCTTTGATAAGTGTGACTTTACAATTATTGAACCTTTTATACATACACCTTTATCAAATCTATAACTGCTATTAAGTTTTGCTACAGTTGCTGAGGAATTAAATCTTTTAGCAGCAGTATTAATTACTTATTTTTTTAAGCATACATAAAATCGCGGTCAACTTTTTGGCGCCGTTGCCGGGGAGTGAGTAAAAATAAATTACAATTAGAGTAACGGACAAATTAGAATTATAAGAAAATTTTTACTTGAATTGTAACTTATTTTCATATTTAGTTAATTATTTTACTGTGTATTGATTTCAAATTGTATACGTAAATTTGGACCTGAAAATCTTATACCTTACGATTCGGAATTAGAACGCACTGTTAGAAAAATTAGAAGACCGAGAAGAGAACCTAGAAATTCTGATACAATGGAAAACAACATGAACAATCAAGGAATAGAAAATGAACTCCAACCTAGACCTTTACAGGATTGTGTAAATCCTATAGCAGATGAAATTCACTTATCTATCCAAAACCCTGATGTAGCTGTTAAATCATTTGAGCTTAAACCTGCTATTATCCAAATGGTACAATACAATCAATTCAGAGGTACACCAAATGAAGATCCTAAATTACACTTCGCTAGTTTTTTAGAACAGTGTGCTACATTTAAATATCATAGAGTATTAAATGATGTTGTTAGACTTAGACTTTTTTCTTTTTCACTTAGAGATAAGGCTAAGATGTGGTTAAATTTGTTAGCACCAGGGTCTATTAGAACTTGGAGAACTTGGGAGAACTTGGGGAGAACTTTCACAGAAATTTCTATCCAAATATTTCCCTCTATAAAAAAACTATTAAACTTAAAAATGACAACATCATTCTATCAGATTTATGGAGAGTCAATATACGAAGCTGGGGAGAGATTTAAAGCTCTTCTGAGGAAATACCCTCATCATTCATTACCAGATTCATTGATAATTCAATATTTTTATAATGGATTAGTGGTATCACTTAGATTGATTATATATGCTACGATTGGTGGTTCGTTAATGTCAAAACCTTTTGATGAGGCTTATTCATTAATAGAAGAGATGACTACCAACAATTTTTAATGGCCCTCCGAAAGGATAAATCCTAAAAGTGTAGCTAGTATCCATGATTCTGATACAATATCTATGTCGGCTTTGCAGATTGCTACAATATCAGTGAAATTAGATCATTATGGGATGAATTATTCTCCAACACCTCCTATGATGGAAGAGAATTCATCTGGGCAATTTGTGGATGTTCTACCTTCATATGAGACTTTAAACGCTATTAATAGACCCAACAAGCCTTATTCAAACTATTATAACCCAGGTTGGAATAATCATCCAAATTTTAATTGGAATAACAATTCTTCTACAAATCAACAATGGGCAAACAACCCAGTGAACCCATTAGGAAATTCATCCGACCAAGGAAATGTTAACTATAGACCTTCTTATCCT
>NW_018233805.1:51207-51792 GCF_001263595.1 Phalaenopsis equestris
TATGAAATACCCTGCTGTTGAAAGAGATAATGAATGTTTTCGCATGGAAATTAGTGAAAATCTATTGAAAGAACATTTTAAAGAACATTTTGAAGAGAAAGAACAATTTAAAAAAAATGATGAAGATATTTTGGACGAATTAGGAAATGAAGAATTAGATTATGTTCGACAATGATTTGAGAAGCTAGATATTACAGAAAATGCTGACAAGAATCTATTTTCGTCGATTATAAAACCACCTGAACTTGAGTTGAAAGTATTTCCTAGCCACTTGAAATATGTATTTTTGGGAGACTCATCTACATGGGAGACTCACTCATCTACATTACTTGTTATTATATCTTTAGAATTAAATGATTTGCAAGAGCAAAGACTATTAGATACATTGAAAAGATATAAGAAGCCTTTTGGTTGGACCTTAGCTGATATTAAGGGAATCAGTCCTTCGATCTGTATGCACATAATTATATTAGATGAACAATATAAACCAAGAGTTGATCCACAAAGGAGATTAAATCCAATGATGAAAGAAGTAGTTAAGAAGGAAATTTTGAAATGGTTAGACACTGGAATTATATATCATAT
>NW_018233805.1:51861-52273 GCF_001263595.1 Phalaenopsis equestris
AAATAATGAAAAAAGAAAATAATGAATTAATACCTATCAGATAACTTATTGGGTGCCGCATTTGCATTGATTATAGGAAATTAAATACTGCCACCAGGAAAGATCACTTCCCTTTACCCTTTTTAGATCAAATAGTAGATAGACTTGCTGAGCACAAATATTTTTGTTTTCTAGATGGATATACCGATTACCATCAAATTCCTATTGCTCCTGAGGATCAAGAAAAGACAACATTTACTAGTCCTTTTGAAACTTTTACTTTTTGAAGAATACCTTTCGGATTATGTAATGCACCTGCAACATCCAGAGATGTATGATGTCTATATTTAGTAAGTTAATTGATGATGGATTGGAAGTATTTATGGATGACTTCTCCATATTTGGAACATCATTTGATGCATGCTTAAATTAT
>NW_018233805.1:52308-59597 GCF_001263595.1 Phalaenopsis equestris
GTTCTAAATTGGGAGAAATGTCAATTTATGGTTGCAGGAGGAATTTTATTAAGGCATAAAATTTTGGAAGATGGTATGGAAGCAGACCCTGCAAAAATTCAAGTTATATCTAAACTAACACCTCCTACTAATGTAAGAGAGGTTAGGAGTTTTCTTGGACATGTTGGTTTTTACAGGCGTTTTATTAAAGATTTTTTAAAAATTACCAAACCTCCTTGCCAGCTTCTAGAAAAGGATAAGAAATTTAGATTTATTGAAAGCTATTTAAATTCCTTTGAGTTATTAAAGGAAAAATTAATCACAGCTCCTATTATAGTTTCACCTAACTGGGAGAAGCCATTTGAACAGATGTGTGATGGTAGTGATTATGCTATTGGAGCTGTTCTTGGACAAAGGTAGGAAAAGCTTTTTAAAGTTATATACTACGCTAGTAAAACTCTTAATGATGCATAAATTAATTGTACTATTACTGAAAAAGAGTTACTGGCTGTTGTGCATGCTTTAGATAAATTTAGATCTTATTTAATTTGAGCCAAATGTGTTGTGCACACTGATCACTCTGCTATTTAATATCTAATGCAAAAGAAGGATGACAAACCAAGGTTGATTAGATGAATACTTTTGATGCAAGAATTTGACATTGTGGTTATTGATAGAAAGGGAACTGATAATCAAATTGCTGATCATTAGTCAAGATTAGAAAACCATGAATTATCTGACACCAAAATTGAAATTACAGACAGCTTCCCTGATGAAAAACTTTATAATATTTAAGAGTGGAAAATACCATGGTATGCTGATATTGTTAATTATATTGTAAGTGATATTTTGCCACCTATGCTGACACTGCAATAATAAAGGAAATTCATTCATGATGAGAAAGCACATTTTTGGGATGAGCCTTATTTATATAAACAATGTAAGGATCTGATTATGAGAAGATGTGTACCTTATGAATACACTGATCTGATCATTTAGAAATGTCATGATTATGAAAATGGAGGACATTTTGGGATTGATAAACCTGCTTATAAAATTTTACAAGCTGGATTTTATTGGCCTACTATCTTTAGAGATGTTTATAGATACATAAAAACTTGTGATCGATGTCAACGAGTAGACAATATATCTAGAAGAAATGAAATGCCTCTGAATTTCATGTTAGAAGTTGAGATCTTTGATTTGGAGATTAGATTTTATGGGACCATTTATTTTTTCATTTGGGAACAAATATATATTAATTGCAGTAGACTACGTTTCTAAGTGGATTGAAGCACAAGTTTTACCTCATTGTGATGCTAAAAGTGTTTCAAGACTTTTAATGAAAAATATTTTCACTAGATATGGAATGCCAAGAATGATTATCACTGATGGAGGATCCCATTTTAGGAATGGATACATTCAGAGATTGGCAGAAAAGTTTAATATTATTCATAAAATTTCTACTGTCTATCTTCCTCAAACCAGTGGGTTAGCTAAAGTTTCTAATAGAGAGATTAAACAAACACTTGAAAGACTGTAAACCCTAGTAGAATAGATTGGTCCACTAGACTGGATATCGCATTATGGGCTTACAGGACTGCTTATAAAACTCCTAATGGAATGACTCCTTACAGACTGATTTTTGGAAAGACTTGTCACTTACTAGTGGAATTAGAGCATAAATCATATTGGGCGATTAAAGAATTCAATTATAATTTGAAAGATGCTGGTAAGAAGAGATTGTGACAATTAAATGAATTGGAAGTATTAAGAAATGAGTCTTATGATAACGACAAAATTTATAAGGAGAAACTAAAGTTATGGCATGATTGGAAGATTAACCAGAAGAACTTTAAACCAGAATAAGAAGTTTTGCTTTACAATACTATGCTGAAATTACTCCCTGGGAAATTGAAGTCTCGTTGGTTAGGACCCTTTATTGTGACTCAAGTTTATACTTACGGAGCGATTGAAGATCAGAAAAGAAGATCAGAAAACTGGAAATAGATTTAAAGTAAATGGACACAGAATAAAATCCTATTTTGAGGGTAAAAAACCAAATTTTAAAGAGGTTTTAATGATCAGTCAATCTGAATAACACCTGAATAGGTTGGGGTGACGACGTTAAACCAAGCACTTTATAAGAGGCAGCCCATATTTATCTTTACTTTTATCATGATTATACTAGTTTTTATTTAAAATTATCATTAGTTTGTGTTAATATTAAGCTATACTACTCTTATTTACTCTTGAATCATCATAAAAATTGGATCCATAGAGAAAAATTAGAACGCATTCAGACCAGAGCGAAACTATGCAATTTTTGCCTTGGGCGCTGGTTTTTCCCGAGAGTCCAAGAAAAATAAATACAGAGGCTCGCCGACCGACGCCGTCGAGGGTGAGACCAGCGAGATGGCGGTTTCTGGAGTTTGAATGGAGGTTTTTGGGCGGGAGTTACCCTTTTAAACTCCCAAATTTGATTCCTAAAGTCATATTTTCCCCAAAAACAAAGTGAAACTCCACCAATTTCATTCCTATGGCGTCTAATTCCTCTGATAATCCCAGAATGCGAGTGTTTAATCGATGAAAGTTTATTAGTGCGGAAGCGCAGGAATCTTCAACAAGTTATTGATGAAGAAAAGATTGATCAAGGAATGAGGATTCGTAAATCGATGATTGAATAATCTCTCTACGGCAATTGAAGAGATGATAGTGCGGCAAATACTACCGCTGCTGTGGTTGTTTTTATGGTAAATGAGTTTTATGCAAATTTGCATGAAATCAACCAGGGAGTTGTTTATGTGCAAGGTAGAAGGATCATTTTCACTCCTGCACGGATCAATGAATTATACATGATCGAGAAGATTCATGTCAGCCACTATTCCAACTTCATCCTAACAAGAGACTAGATGAATGAAATTTATCAATATTTAACATATGAAACTGATGACTGGGAAATGAGAGAAAACGGGTATGTTAGTTTTTCTGTGACACTCCTAAATCCCGTTTCAAAACACTGGCACTTTTTCATTTCTGCGAAACTATTACTGACAATGAAGATCTGACAATGAAGATGGTAAAGTTTTTAAAGAAAGTGCTATTTTGAATTACTGCATCCAAAGGGGACTGCCGATCGATATTGGATCCATAATTGTGATGTCGGTATTGGGCCTGATCGTTCATGGATCAAAATATGGGCTTAAACACCCTTCCACATTTTTCTCACTTTGCAGTCAGTTCCAAGTGTCCTACGAAAATTAGGAAAAGGTACTTCTACCTTGGAAGCCTTTGGACCCAACTGAGAGATTCTCAATTCTTGAAGATGAAAATGACATGGCCATTATAGTAGATCAATCACCTCAGAATTCACTGCCAGTTCAACCCTTAATTCAATAAACCTTTGGTGATCCTGCGCAAAATCAAGAAATTGGAGAAGGAGGTACAAAATGTCATGACTACAATTAATAATATCTCTGATTTCTTTGATCATCTAGATTGGAGGATGAAAGAATATTTTGATCACTCTGAACTTTTAGAAGATAGTTTGATACGGCTGATGAGGAGGATGAAATTGATAGAAGAGGATTCTGCTGAAGAATTTCCATACCGACCCTTCTACAACCTCTTCATTCATGTGCAATCAATGGGTGATCTCAGAGGAGAATCTAGTACTGAATCTGATGAATACTAAATTTATATTACTACCTGTCTATCAATCTATGTAACTTGATTTGAACTCTGTATTTGCTTTACTTTAGAATTATGCTTTTAGATCTCTGTATAGTTGAGACTAAGCATAAGATGTTTTGTTTTCAGTGTTTTGAGTGTTGTGGCTTGGATTGCGATGCTAAATTAATGTGTTGAGGTTGAGAAAATACCAAACTTAGGTGTGTTATGTAACTTATATTGTACCCCTTGGAATTTATATATAAATGTGATGTTTTGTGTTGTGAAAGTTTATTTGTGATAAGTACATCATTTAATCACTTAAAATTATGTTTATAATGATTGAATGGATGTCGTTGAGGCTTGAGATCGATCGAAATCAAGAAAATCTGGGAATTGAACCAAAATAAATAGAACCCACCGACGGCATCCTCGACGCCGCCGACGGCGCCCTCGACGCCGCCGACGGCGGATTTTTCCCGAGGGTTTTGTTTAAAAATAAAATAGAGCGCGCCGACAGCGCCATCGACCCTGCCGACGGTGAGCTCCTGAAAAAACACCTTTAACCGTGACTTTGACCAGTCATTCGCCACTATTAATCATCCCTTTCTTCCTAAAAACGCAATTTTTGACCTAGGGCTTGAGAGATCTTGGATTGGGAGGCGATTTCAAGGCTTTTTGACACCGGATTTGATCATCTATAGGTAAGAGCTTCACTCCAAGTTAAAAATATTTGATTTTCACTATGGATTTCTTCTACATCGAGGAGATCCAAAAAATTTGAGAATGTGAAGAAAATATTGAAAAGAAATTCATGGAACTTTGTGTTAAAATCTTAGAATTACTTTTGAAAGCCATTATTTGCATATTTGAAGTATATTTTAGAATTTTTCTATAATTTGATTAGATTGAAATCGCTCCACATCAAAAGAGACGAATTGAGTTCAACGACTCTCTCTTCGTCAATGCTATGGCTCAATCAAGATTTACTTCAGTATTTAAAGGAAAGAATTATATACAAGATCGAGTATATACAAGATCGAGTTCATACAAGATCGAGTTTTTAAGAGTCCGGAAGGAGAAATTAAATGAGTTATTGTCGAGCGGAGGTGGGAAAACTTTTGTTACACCACCAATAAAGCTGATGCAAATGTTGTGAAAGAATTCTATGCCAATATATTCTATTCTAAAGATGGAATCGTTCAAGTGCGGGGATTTCCTATTGAATTTAATGTCGCCAGTATCAACAACTTTTATGAAGTCCCAGACTCTTATAGCTGTCATTATGAATCCTTTAGTAAGATAGAAGGCTCTCTGAATGATGTGATCAACTTTCTCACTGATGGGAAAGGAACGTGGAAGATTAAACAACGAGAACAGGTAAATTTTTCTGCTTCCATGTTGAATGCCACCTCTAAGCCGTGACACTATTTTATTTCCTCTACTTTGTTACCGACTTATCACCATAGTGAGGAAACTAGAGATAGAGCTATTCTGAATTTCTGTATTCAGAATAATAGAACTATAAATGTGGGGAGAATTATTTTTAAGAATATATTGACTACGACAAGGAGTGAGACAAGTGGAGGTCTAGGAGATCCTGGCCTCATTTATGCAATTTGCTAACTTTCTGGAGTGGAAGCTGGAGATGAAGAATGTGTTTACCCTATGAAACCCACCCTATGAAACCCATATGAAACCCATTAGTAAAGCCAATTTAAAAACTTATGAATCACATGAGAAATAGAGAACTGGGATTAGGATTCAAGAACCTTATACTAGTAGAGATGTCCTCTCTACAAGTTATGACCTTCCACCTTCTAGTTCCCTACTTTGACTGATTTGATGAATGAGTTGACCTTGCAGCGGAAGAGCTTATAATTGATAAATGAAAGGATTGGAGGTTTAGAACGTCAACATGATTATGATAGTGAGTACCTTCAGAGGCATTCAAATTTTGAGATAGCTTATTATGAAACTCAGGCCCGACACTACAGAGGTGAGCCTGATGTTACCTTCCCTGAGTGCCCCCGATATACTCAGTATCAGCCCGATCCACCTGCTGATCAAGGAGATGAAGACATGTACTTTTATTTCTGTGGAGATATTCTGATTAAGGACAAATTTTGAAGGGAGATAGAGCTATTCTGATTTTACATGAAGATATGTGGGATTTTGATATCTGATGTAATTGATGTACATGTACTTTTATTTCTGTGATCTTTGGAAATAGAAATAGATTTTTATGTGTATTTAGACTTTCATTTTTATTATTATGTTGTACTTGGATAATTTTTAATTTTTGTTATAAAGTTAGTATGGTAATTAAATTTGCATGTCCAGTATAATATATGTTGAGTAGTATTTTAGAATGTAATGTGATTTTTATTTCACATTTTAATTGTAATTATTTTATTTAGTATTGTAATTGTGTTAAGAAATGTTGTGTTTGTTTAATGTTTTAGTTTTATACTTATTTCAAAATTTCATTAACCAGAACTTTTTCTAATGATTTATATGTGTAGAAAGCTCCTAATATTACAGACCAGGTGAAGTAGAAATTTTGAGAAGGCCTGCAAAAATTTCAGAATGATGAAAATGCCTAAAATACGGAGGTCTGATTTATATTTTGAGTTTTTCTTTCCACCTGTTTTATTTTATATTTAAAAATTTAAGTTTGGGGGAGGGAAGAAAAAGATTAACTATTAGATGTCCTCTATTTAATTATTTTCAAAAATTATTTATATGATTTTATGTAGTGAATTTAATTCAGGTAACTATTATTTTGTAGCTATTTAAACATTATGGTCGATTAAAGAAATATTTTTTTCATGAAAATTAATTTTGTAATTTAAGATATTTAGTATAAGAGAATAAGATTATAGTTAACTATTTAAAGTAAAGGAAACAAGATTTTGAAGTATTAAGAATCTGGAAAATCATTTGAGAAGAAAAGATTGGGGCTCAATGATGTAAAAGCTATGAAATATTTATAAGGTAATGAAATGCTTTGAGTTTCAAATTTAGAAAAAGAAAGGTGATGTTCAAAATCATTAAAGGCTATCTAGATATATTAATCCTCACTTGATAAAGAAAAAAAAGAAAGGATTGAAAACAATCCGAATGAAAAAAAGAGAAAAGAAAGAAAGAAAAAAATATGAAAGTGAGGAAAAGCTTGAGGATATGCCTAATCAAAAATTGGTTTCACTGGACCTACCTATAGGGTAGGGAAAACCTAAATACAAAACCTAAATACATTCCTGAACTTATATTTATGGAATAGATCTTTTACTAGAAGGGTTCTCATGAAATTATTATCATTTGAATATTCTAAGTGACTTAACATTGCAACATATAGTCATTCTTGAAATGAATAGAAGATTAGAACTCTTAAACTTGATGACTAGATAATCTGGTAGCTATAGAGTTAATTTAATTACTTGAATTATTTCTAAAAATCTCACTATAATATTCATCTAAATCAAACTTATAGAATTTCTGAATTAAGATATTTATCTAAATCAAATTTATAGTATTTCTAAATTAAAACTTTACTACAATAGATCATAACTTTTATATAGTACTAAAATTACTTGAGTACAAGTAATAGTTAAGTTTGGGGGATTTTGACCAAAGGAAAA
>NW_018233805.1:59744-65664 GCF_001263595.1 Phalaenopsis equestris
CCAAAATGTGAAGAATTGAACTAGGGCGCCGACGGTGCCATCGACCCCGCCGACGACGAGATTTTCCCGAGTCTCCAGAATTAATTAAATCAGAAGGTCCGCCGACGGCGCCCTCGAGGCCGCCGACGGCGAGCGTGGCGGCGGGGGCGTCAGCGACGAATTTTGGAGGGGTGCTTAGGCAACTCTTGGGAAAACTCATCCACAACTTTAAAAGAAGATTTTGGCCAAAAATTGGAGAAGTCCTGGATGTTAGAGAGATTCCAGTAGTGTGTAGAAACTGTAGAGAGAGTCTAATTGTGAAGAATTCTTCGAGCGATTGTCAGAGTGGAGGGAAAGTGAGAGATTTCTTCCTCCTTACCGCTTCAAAGAGGAATTCTGGGTGCTGTAAAGAAAGGAAGAGATTCAGAGGAACTTTAAGGAGTGTTCTTGGGGACAAATTAGAGATAAGTTATTTACTTGTTGTAGTTTGTATGACTTTGATTTTATATATGAATTCCGAGTTTTGTTGTGTTTTTCCCATGCATTCTGAGTAGTTTTCTTTATCTTTCTCCTTGTTTCGAGATTTGTGAAATGGTGATTTGAATTGGTGAAGCCTTAAAAATGTTTAAGAAATTGTGATGATCTTTTCACTTTGATCTTAATTTACTTTCAATCTGGCCAATTGATTTGTTAAAATATGTTGAGTTTTACAACTAAAGTGAAGATTACATCCAAGATTCAAGGAGGTCAAAGCCGTAAAATTGGAGATTTTAGAGTGACAGACTAAAATCCCCAATTCGGTACTATCGTTTGGGTGCTGAAGTATAGATGTTAGCCCTCGGGCAAGGGGAACGTGGGAGCTCCGAAGTGAGAGCCGGTATCCTCCCAGCCTACCCTCAGATTCAGTAAACAAGCGTAGGATTAGTCAATGTTCTTTATGCCTGGACCAAAGGGTAAAGAATAGATTTGCTCCTATTTGGCACAATATAATTTGAACTAATTCACTTTATCCATTCACTATAATTTCTTGACAAGAAGAAGGAGGCTTTCTTATATATTGAATATCACATTAAAAACCTCATTAGTATATTTAGTTATTTAATAGTTGTTAAATTGCTTATTTCCATTGTTGTGATTAAAGTATTGTTTTTCTAAATTCCTAGTTCGAGTTCTAATATTACTCCCTGTATGATCGATATCTAGGACTCAATTAGAGCCCTATATTACTTGAGCGATATGTATACTTGCGTTGATAAGTGTGACTTTACAATTATTGAATATTTTATACATACACCTTTATCAAATTTATAACTGTTATTAAGTTTTGGTACAGTTGCTGAGGAATTAAATCTTTTTGCAGCAGTATTAATTACTTATATTCTTAAGCATATATAAAGTCGCGGTCACTTTCAAACGTCTAGAATCCTTAGCTAATACCGAATCTGCAGCGGTCCCAATAACACTAGGTTGCATGGGACTCACTGTGATAGAATCCTTAGCTAATAACCCATGATGGGAGGCAGTGTGTTAGGCCCCTCACTAAATGATGGGTCCATCATCTTATGCACATCTGAGGTAGTAAAGGAGAAAGCTCACTCCTCGGTCTCTTGTTCCACAAAGGCAATAATTCCAAGAGCTTCCATTGGTGGATAATCATGGGTTGCCTTTTGAATAGTTACTCTTAATTCCTCTGACACCATCACCATAGTTGCAGGCTTCTGTGTCTACTCTTCTGCCACCATAGAAGGATATTGAGGGGAAGTTAACGGCTCCAACGACAAACCCTCTAAACGACTTTCCCCCATCATCTAACTTTTCTTCACTGTAAAGTTGCCCCCCCTCACTTGGCATCTCTCTCTAGAGCTGTCAGAAAGTGGCCACGAGAGATTTTTCGAGATGTGCATTTTTGGAAGAAGCCTTCTCCCGCTGCATCATCAACTGGAAGGCTATCTTTCATGCATCCGCACCGAACTTAACTGACTTGGAGGGTGAACTGCTCTCCATGACAAAAGTCAATAGATTAGAAAAGATAACCCACTCGAAAAAGACTAAGATAAGATATGTTTTTTCATCAATCTTCTCCCACTTAACGGGGCCTTTGCATGGAATTCTAGGAGTGTCTGATTATTGCCCTTTTAATAGTGAAGAATATCAAAAACTTTTTAAAAACTACAATTTCCTTGTTCTTATCGCAAGTGTCGCTATTAAGCTAAATATATACAAAAAAAATATATCAACAGGAATCTTAAAGCGATTTAACTGCTGGCAGAGAAAATGATGCGACAGTTTGAGACAACCAGGGTCACCTCAAAAGCCCATATTTATCCGTTTGACTCCTGACTCGACCACACTCCTAAAGTCTACTGGGATAAAACTCATGCAAACAAATCTACTGGAAATCCTCAACCACTCAGATGAACAATGGAAACCATTCGGATCTAAAGGGGTCGGGCTGGCCTTCTGGTCCATCCTTCGACCAGAGCCGCCCGAGAAATGACCCAGGTGAACATTCCCTTAAGCTCCTAGTGAGTGGCCGACCAACCCAAAATCAGGCCAAGTGCAATCACAAGCTCCGGGCCCCATCCAACCATACACCATTTCATGCTCCCGGCCCTATGATTATGTATTGACCAAAATACCCTCGTACTGACTTCTTTAGAGGTATAAAATGAAATTTTTCTTTCCCCATTCTTATAAATAAGAGCTCAATAGAGGAAAAATGGTTAAGCGATCTCACTGTTCATTACCATGCTCTCTTTGCGCTTTTCCTCCTTTTGGCACTCTATTCCTTGAACATCCAATTTTTCATTCAACAATGCTTGACTACTAATTTTGATTACAACTTTTAATCTTGAAGACATTTGTAAATTATTCCACTTTGGTATAATCTTCTATATAATTTCCGCAGACTTTTCCACAGAAAATCTACTTTTGAAACGCTGAAAATAAACGTTTCCGTGACAGGATAAGTTATTTTAAGATATCGCTCTCAGATATAATATATGTTTAGAGAGCATTGATACTTCCAGCTTTCATTAATTTATTTTTCTATATTTTTTTGCCTCAATCTTATCTCTAAATACAATATAAACGACAAATAGGTCTATGCATCCACATTTATCTTGCTGTTTGTTTATTCATCATACTTACGTCTGGCCTAAACGAATTAGCAAATTTCTATAATAGTAGAAAATAGATATGCTGCAAAAATGTCATTATATCAAGTTAAAATGAAATTTTTTTCTTGCTTACACATGCAATGTAGATACATTCGCCTCACGTGAAATGTAGTATAACTTAGTGATCATCTCCAACCAGTTGGAAAATATGACGGGATGAACTTATGAATGTGATCCTAAAGCTGATTCAGGTACACATATTTTGTATTATTCTTATTTGTCAGGGTTTTCCAGAACTCATAATGGTATTTCTTTTTTTTTTGTTTCTTCTTTTTCTTTTTTTTGATGATTTGCAATCAGTTGTAGCAGAAATTGAAGCACTATTAGACGACTCCTACATGTGCTTGATAATCGAACCGTTAAATATTTGTTCAAAGTGAAATTTTTTAAGCATTGGGAAGATTTATATACGATATTATCATATTTGATGCATATGGCTAACGGTAAGCATAGAGTTTGGAGGATTTGCTATTCTTATTTTAACTTTAAACTTGTTTACTTGATTTGAAGATTATAATACAAATAAATGATTATTATCTTCTCTTAGGGAGTGTTTGGTAGCACCTTTTAGTAAGATTTATCAATAGATTTACGAAATCTAGCCAAACACTAAATGAAGGAGTTTCACGGATTATGAATTTTCAGATTTAGTGTCTAAAATTTTATCTTTGATTTGGGGTAAATCCTAATTTGTCAAATTCTAGGATTAGGTGGATTTAATTTTTTTTAAGATTTACGGGTTTAATATTTCCAACTAATCCAAATTGCTATTTCCATCCAAACGCTCCCTTAGAGTTCAAATTTTGAGGATTTATGAAAAATGAATTTTGATGAATTTATAAATTTTTTAGTTTGTATGAGTTTCAATTCTACTCTTTTTCTCTTAAGATAGTTGCAATATTGATTTTGGTTGATTATTTATATTTGTATTCAACTCAAAACAAATCTAATGATTTTGAAGCCAATCTTTGTTAATTTTCAGTTAGACTATCTAAATTTAACTTTTATTCTTTCAAGCTTTTTCTACAGAAAAAATTCATACTTGAACATTAGTAATTTTAATAATTCATTGATTAATTGATCATAAAAGACATGTTTTGCAGAAGGCAATATAAGAAAAGAAATAACAAAATAAAAAAAGCCCATGTAAATGGTAAATGAACTGAACTGAAATTAGTTTTCACCAATATGTTTTTGTTTTTTTGAATTTTTTTTTTTTAAATTCCTATTTGGTTAATGAAAAATCTTGTTTTCGTGCTGCCTTTCAAGCATGTCCCGTTGCTGATTAATACTTTTTCCATATTTTCTTAAAGATTGGATTGAGAAATAAGAAAGTTTTTGAGAGAAACATTATTTTCAATTGGGAGACTCAAATTAGAAGCATTTTCTTACAACTATTTCCTTTCATACTTACCATGACAGTTTCTTTACTAAAAAAGATAAAATTATTTATTCATATTTCTTTTATAAATTCATTTTGCTTATAATACCATTAGTAAATATAAACATCTAATATAATATAATGAAATTAAATATTTATAATTACATTCTCATTAATTTAATTAAACCAATAAAACTACTACTCTTCGATTTATAATTCATTTGAAGCTCATAATCATAGAGCGGCATGTTAGTTCGATGTTCAGACATTGTCATTAAAAACTTAAATAGCTCAAGAGGATCACCGTATCGCCTCATGCGCCCTTTAATTTCACATGGATGCGGCCAATTCTTACGGCTGTCTTTCTCAAAGTGCTGAGAAGTGAGAACAATATTGAAAGACGAAGTGCTAATTTTATTATTATTTAATACTTATCCTGAATTTTAAAATAAAAAAGAAAAAATATATGTGGAGTTATAAATTTATGTTACAGATACTGACTGTTTGATTCCAGTTTTTGTCTACTTTGCATTAACTTTAAAGAAATGCTTTAATTTACATTCCAAATAACATCATTGTCGAACTTATTCCTATTATTTAGGATTGACTTTAAGAGATTTCATTTTTCATTTTGTAGTATCCAAATTTTGTCCCCACCTAAGGAATAGAGCACTTGAAATCCAGAGAGAAGAAGAAGACAATCACACAAATTTGAATAGCAAAAGTTGTCCCCATCCCATTTCCCCCCAACACATTTTAATAGATAGACCACCTACTAGGTACAATGGGGTACTATGGTTTATTTGCTTTTAGTATCCGCTGGCAGATCCAACAGACATTTCTTTTGGACCAAACGCTACGGGGTCGATTGATCGTGTCATCCCGAAGTTGTTTGCCGAGAATCTGATTTGTCAAGAGCTTGCGCCAGCCATTCACGAGTTGAGAGACCCATTCTCTTTTTCCAATCTGATGCAAGTTGGGAGGCGACGAATACATCTACATGGGCCTAACTCACTAAGCTCCTTAGGGGTGATTCTTCTTTGTTCATGAGGGGCGACTGGCCTTTGTGATAAGGAATGTCGCCTGGTTGAGTATACAGTCTCGGACCGTCCGTGGCAGGTCATGTGAGGTAGTCCTCTTCCTTTGTTGTTCGCGAGTTGGCATCGTGATTCGTGTTGGTACCTTATAGATCTATATATTAAGATTCCCAATGTTCATGCTCATTGATAGTGACAACTGCAACAAGGGTAAAGAAATTTTTTTAAGAATAAGATTACTTTTGCACATACATTCATTTGTTGACATCATATTAAACTCAATGGACTTTTGTGTTCTAGCTTGCTTTATATATATATATATATATATATATATATATATATAT
>NW_018233805.1:66063-79708 GCF_001263595.1 Phalaenopsis equestris
ATATATATATATATATATATATATATATGATAACTTCAAAACTGAAACTTTGTTCTTCTTCTGGATCTCCATTTGGAATTCTTGACTTAGATATTGAGAAGGGATCTGACCCTCTGTTGAAACCTGCTTACAAAAACAAGATGCTGACCACATTGAGCATCAGATCGTATCGTCTCGATGACGAGACATCAAGGAACAAGTCAACCAAGAGTTCAAAGAATGATGAAAGCGTGAGGGTGGAAGGGTCATTTGACTTGGCTTTTGGTGCTCTGGAGGGAACATTACTTGAGCTCAGTGAGGGGAAGGTGGTTCATGTGGTCAATCCGTCAACGATGGCTTTTAGTAAAGCTCCCATTCGGCTGAATGTTGTTAGCATTCCCTCCTTATTGGGTGCTCTTCAAATTGCTGGTGGTGACCTTCTCTTCGATGAGAAAATATTGACTGAAGGCTTCCCATCTTGTGACACAAGCCAATTTCCATGGTCTCATGTAAATTGCATGTTGGGTATGGTTATCTTTCCTTCTGTTTTCCCCTTTCTTAGGTAAGGTGTTCTTTTTTTTATATTGAACATGTAGTCCCTTGTGCTAGCAATCAATTGTTGTGACTATCGGTCCAATCATACATGGGGTTTTCATTTTCAGAGAAATGATCTTCGGTGAAGAGGTCAAGTTTAGCTGCCCCATTGGGCCTGACGGGGCCCTCAGTGAGATGCTTTAGTCTCATTGATCTTATCCTAAAACTCTAGGATGTCATCTGATGAAAGTGGAGGTGATCTTCACCCTTCAAGACTGGGACTTATGAGCCACATAAGAAGAAATGTGGGAAGAAGGCGTGGCTCTCCACTGTGAGGTCTTCTGACTTTGAGTGGACATATTCCCCTCGAGGTTTATTTTTCAAGTTGACTGGGTGAATCAATTGGAGCTTTATCGCCATAGACTATTTTGGAGGCTAATTAGGAGAGGTGTGGTTCTTGCCAACGCAGCTGAGGATCAGTTGGTAAAATTTTTCCAATCAGATAGAATAATATTTTAATCATATTCATTTAGGATAAGTAAAATGTTTATTCTAGGTTCTTCCTCAATCACTGTTGTCGGTCGCCAAATTGGAAGATGTCGCTTGTCAGAATGTATATCTTGAAGTTAAGTTTAATTTAACATATGTATACATAATTTTGAAAATTAACATTATTTTGAAAATATAAGGCCGGACCGATCTCATATCCTCAGTAGTTTAAATAAATGAGTCTATTACCGCAAGAAATGCATCTATCCTGAAGAATAAACAAGTACTCACTGGTAAGACTCGATTAAATAAACTAAAAAATTTATGACATTCGTTTAAGTTTGCGAAAAATCTTTTTTTTATACTGACCGATAAGTTCCCTTATTAAATAAAAACAATTAAATAAGATTTATATTATGTTGAGTTCTTAAGAGTTTCTTATAAGGGCAAGTCTCTATAGTTAATTACATCTTACATAACAGAAGTCACCTAAGAAAACTCTAGATAAAAATCATGGAATATTGTCTTCAAAAATTTCAAGGGGTAGGGGTTTTCAAAAAGGTCGGACAAAGAGACGTGAAATGGGAATAGCTCAAATTTGAAATATTTTATTTTAGAATCCAAAGAAAGAAGAACTAGGGGATGTCGTGGATTATAAGGAGAACCTTGGTGACTTTTCAAGCTATCATATGGTTTGGCTTCAATTTCGAAAAAAAAGATTATTTAGATGTTGTATTTTGCCTATTTTAGTAGTTAGGGTATACATTTGTACGAGACGCTAACACAAAGAGCCTGAAAGATGTGAGAATTTAGGTCGTGACGAATGACAACATCAGAATCTTAAAACGAGTAAAGGCTTAAATTGCATGACATTGTTGTGTAAAAGCCTAAAGAGAGAGTTGAGGATTTATGTCACACTAGGAGGACAACCTCAAAATCATATGGCTTATGCTATTTAATTTTAAGGAAGAATATGATGTTGTAGATTGCAATTATAGAAGACTGTTCACAATGCAAGCTCCAGGCTCCTCGGCAAAGTAGCAATCATAAAGTCTAAATGGTTTAACAGGCTTAAATGACAAGTTGAAAGTTCAGAGCGACACCGGTTAGGATCCCACGATTCCCTCATTCTGGTATCACTATTTTTTTTAATTTACTTAGCTTAAACAAGTTGTTAAATCCATTTAAACCGAGTAGATCTCGTTAGCTACCGTGAGTTACCTCCTCCGAGGGACTCCCTTAAATTTAAATGGATGTTTTAAGTTTAGTGATATTTTAAAAGATTTATGGTTGCATTTGAATCAATTTGTTCTTCAGGTTTTTGAAAATGTTGTTTAATTTATGAAAATAGTTTTCATTTTTGAAAGTAAAGTAAGTTCATGACCAAGCAGTTATAATATTTTGCAAGAGTAAATTGCAGTAAGTAAAGTGACAGAATTTGATTAACACTTATAAAAGCGTACATGTCATCTTCTCGGCATTTGTTGATACTATTTAGTTAAGGAGTTGCCCTTTGAAAGCTGTCGCCCGCTTCGGAAAGACATTTTAATTTACATATGTATATATAGTTTTTAGAAAAATATGAAATCAAACTGACCCCATATCATTCAAAGTTTAGATGAAAGAACACTACACCTAAAGCTATGTATCTATCCCGAAAGATAAACACCGTTCGGGGAATGACCTTGAACTGCCTTAAAGATCTTATGAAACATTTCGAGTCCATTTTGAACATATAATATTATTTCATTAATCATCTAAGGTCGAGTTAAAATTGCCCCATTACTCGGTGAACTTTGACATTTTAATCATCCCAAGGAAAGGGTACTCAATTCATCAGTTGATATTTTATTTAAGAGTTATGCAGGTGAATGCCCCTAAGGCAAATTTAAGAAAGTAAGGGTTTTGGTTTCCAAAGTTGAAATCGGGCTTGTAGTGTAAAAAGGTGTTAATCGTCAATCAAGTTACCTTCTAAATCCAATCAAATGAGTTTAAATGTCAAGCCTACGTCACTGCGAAGCCCTAAAAAATCATTTTAAGTGAAATGGTAAGTAGCAAAATTTTTATTTAAATGACTTGCATTCTTATTGAAAGATCACTTTTTCTTTAGTTATGGGTCTAAAATTAATGAAATATTATCTTCCTAACTCGACCCCATCTGATTAACTTCGAAGTCGTAATAATTTGGAAAATTATAATTTTCCTTTTAACCCATTATATTTCAATCATCCAAAAGTACTCATTAAGATGAAAATTACCCATTATTCCCTTTGGTTAATCCTAAATTTTCTATTAAGGTAGAGGAATCTAAAATGACTATTTTTCCCTTAGGGCTCTCCACTTCATAATTCATAAAGAACAATCCAATTGACTTTGAAAATTTTGGAGCAAGCTGTCCACGGGGCAACTTAAACATCAGAGGAGAAAATGCGGTTTCTCAAAATTTAACATAGATTAAATAATTATCTTAACTTAGAAAAAAATATATTTTTAATATTTATTAATTTAATCAATCAAAATGAATTTTTCTATGATAGAATTATTAAAGTTTCACCTAGGTCAGAGAAACACTGAGCCAAAATTTCATGATTTTTCAAATTAAATTTTAATTATTATAATTATTTTAATGAAAAAATAGGAAAAATGCATTTTTAGCCTTTTAAAATTTATATTTAACTCAGGAAAACTATGAAAAATATTCTAATGAGTCTTAAGTGATCAGCAATAATTAGGTACATTTTGAAACATTTTTGTAATTTTTGATTATTAAATTATTTTTAATCAATTTTTTTCAAAATTTAGTTAAGAAATGAAGTATTTCATCAAAAATAAGTTTTTTTTTCCAAAGTGCCCCTGATCACAGGGAACTTAGAAAATCATTTTCATCAATTTTCTAAGGGTTTTTAATTTAATATAATTATTTTTGTACAAAAATATAATTTTTCTCATAAAATCAGTTTTACTATTCAAACTTAATGAAATAATTTTCATATTTTTACATTAAATCAACATAAAGTTTTTACACAATGTGGAATTGATTTTGTCAATTTTTTATTACTATTTAATTTAAATCTATTTAATTTAAATAAATTAATTAAATAAATTAATACAAGATATAGACATTTAATTAACTATACAAATGCATAAATTGCTCAAACCATCATAATATTTTTTCTAAGCTTATTTAACCATAAGAAACCTACGAAAATTTATCTCAAAATTTTTCAAGTGATATTTTAAGCTATATAATTATGTTAAGCCAAAATAGCCTTCCAAACATGAAAATTAGGGTTAGAAATATAAGGATACTCTCTGACCTTGGAAAAAATCACATAACATTTCCTCTGTCATGAGGAACAAACCCTAAAAATCTCAAGCCATGTTAAGCAATATTTAATCATAAGAAATTAAAATACCATAGAGAGTATTTAATTAATTAAAAATCAAAGACTCAATAAATAATTTTTATTTTAGTCCACATTATTCTCCTTTGTTCACTGAGCAAGGGAAATTTTTTATTTTATTTTTATGATTTTTCTATGAAAAGTTATGAATTTTTTAAAGATCTGTAAATTAAATAAATCATTTAAATCCCTATTTATTTACTTATCCACGCGACGCCACGTTAACCTACGGAAGCTTCGAAAAGCTATGTCGTGCTCGCCATTCGAAGCAACCAACCACCTCAGCTCCACGCATCTCGCAGTTCACGTACCATCTCCTAGTCTAGCTCCATCACAATCGCCCATTGAATAAATGTGGAAACGGACGACATTCGTTCATCATTTCCAATCTCCCTAACCCGAGTGTCGTCCACACTAAAAGCTTAAAATCTCGAGCTAGAGTCAATCAAATCATTTTGGGTTTACAATTTCATCTACTCAAGACAAACTTATCTATACGGTTGATCGAGCATGAAATACAGTATGTACATATGGATAATCATATTAAGCTCGGTTTGAAAGAGAGTTAAATCCTTTGTCTTAGAGGGGAGATCTCAATCAGATGGTTGGAGAATCTTCAAAGGAGTCCAATGAACCTTCAGATGAGTTCCTGGGGCGTGGTGAAATGCCTTGGTATTATATTAATCAAAGCCCTTTTCAGGTGTTGTTCTAGAGCAAAGTTAGAGGCTCTCTGTGATGGGGCTTTTGTGGGGGATCAACTCCTCTCTCTCAAGAGATGGTGTGTGCAAATTTAATTTAAGTTTGGTGCATTGTGGTCTACTAGAGAAATATGTGATAGTTTTGACTGAGAATTCATGGGAAAAATTGGCTATGGACAGTAGGAATTGAGGTTGAAGAATTGTGGGATTGAACTTAGAAAGGTTAGGAGAAGCTATGGTGAGATTTTGACAAAGTTTCCCCTAGATTTTTGTACTCTCTCCCCTTTGTTCATTAAGGGGTCAATTTATAGCCATGACTGCTTGGTGGAGCTCAGGGCTTGCGAATGGGTGAAAAAGCTTGTTGAGGTGGAGGGAAGAAAGGCTCTAATGGCCAATAGGACCTAGCCAACTCAGAGAAGTCCAATTTTGGGTTTTAGCCACTTTAGAATTTGTTGGGCTGGTTATTTTTAATAGCTGGCGACTAACCTTGGTTAGGTCACTTCTTGGCTCAGGAAGGTCAGGGGGTGGCTAGTGATGATTAACTTCTAATGGTAAGTGATGATGGCCAAGATATTTAAGTTTAGGCCACAAATGGAGAGAAATCTTTTAACTCAAGGAAACATTAGTCCATAGCTCATGTAGGTGGGCTAGGTGGGTCTAGTCTATTCACTAGAGTTGAAATGGTGGCTGTTGTGGCTTTGATTTGATCAATTTAGCTTGGCTTGGTTAATTTTGGTGCATGGGTTCAATTTTGGGCAATTTGACTTGAAGTTGGGCTTAGGTTAGGCTAGTCATGATATTGAGCTCAAGTGATTGATCAAAGTGATGTAGATTTTTGTCACAATGGGTTTAGAAAAGATTTGGAGTGATTTTTAATTGATTTGTAAGTCCAATTTGATGGATTTTGACTCATGGTCAATTTTGGGGATGTTAGGTTAAACTTGGGTTTGAGTTGGACTAGAGTTTGGCTATGGACCAACTGAGGTTTCAGTTTGATGTGGGTGATTGTCATGAAGAGTTTTGGATAGAAATTGAGTGGAAATTTTGGGGCTACGGAGTTCAATTTGGTGGAATTTGGGGACATGGCCAATTTCGGGCAAATTTGGGGTTTATGTCAATGTTGATCTTTGAGTAAAATTGAGGCTTGACCAAGATCAATTGAGGGTTCAATTTGATATGGGGAAATATTGTAAAGAATTTATGATGTAAAATTGGGGCAATTAGATAGATTTGCGGGATCAATTAAGTGAAATTTTGGCTTGGGGTCAAATTTGGGCCTTTTGATTTAGGTTAAAATTGGATTAAAATGTGAGTCAATTAGGTTTGTATTTCATTTAAATCAATCTTTTTCATGATGAATTTGAGTTCATAATTGAAACTGCGGATTAGGATCAAATTGGTGGACATTGGGGGTGAATTGAGATACTTGGGCCTTTAAGCGCAATTTGGGTCTTTTGGTCAAAATGGGTCAAATTGGTCAAATTAAGCTCAACGGAGTGGTTCAAATTGATTTGGAGGACATTTGAAATGATTTTTAAGGTTTTGGGACAATTTGGGTCACCAAGGGTATTTTTATAACTTTGGCCAAAAGTAATTTTGAAAATTTTGGGGTGTTTTGAGCAATTTGGGTAATTTGAAATGGTTTGAGATGATTTTGTGACAAATTTGGATATTTTGGTTAATTTTGACAATCCTTTGAATTTTTGGGTTTTAAAGGTAATTTGGTATTTTAGGTAGATTTGGGGGTAAAAGGCTAAGATGAGTATTTTGGTAAAATTCAGGTGTCAACCACCCTACTTGAGCCATGGACTAATAGAAATTCATTTTTTGGGTCCGCCAGGGACCATCTACACAAGTCTCTTAAGGGGTAAGGGATCAAAGTTGAACATGTTTGGGCTTAAGATAGTGAGTAGAAGTGTATTGTGCAAGTGTGTGTATGCGACCAACCAAGACCACACTACCAGAGGATTAAACTTAAGGGCAAGCAGTTCTATGGGAACTCCCCTTGTGCTCTCTTATATTGACCCCACCTATTAAGAGCTAGAGGTTAGTACCAATATGTGGAACTTCAAGTTGAGCAAAGAAGAGTTTAGAGTTTCTAATGGTGAGGGTTCCCTTTCTAGTCCTTCAGGAGTACGCAATAGAAAAGTCCTAGACCTCAACGAAAAGTGAGGTCAACAATTGTGTGAGGTGTTTTGCCTTGCGATAGATCCCTGTAAATGGACATTGAAGAGCATTGAGCGTGCTCATTTTTTCTTCCTTTTTTTGTTATCTGATTCTCTGTCGTTCTGATGGCTCCTAAGAGGGACCCTCATATTTTTGGCCATGTATTCATGACCGAATGTTTTCTCATGTCTGCATTCGATGTTGTCACTTTATAACTATGGGAGTAGATCTCGAAGGGAGGCTAAAATCTGCTTTCTGGTGCACTCACACTCTGAGGGATCACATAAGTGTTAGTGTCATATCAATATTATCAAGTATTTGAGTCCAGAATGTTGATCCCATAGGGAACGAGAGAATTATACATGGATAAGGTTCTATCCTACTCGTTTCGTTCCTAGCCTACAATATAGATAAAGTTAAAGTTCTACAAACTAATCCTACTGTATCAAAAAATATTCTAAATTTTAAATCCTACATAAATCATATTTATCCTTGTTAGATTAATAAATATTAAGTTAAAAAGTTACACACTCTTGTAATTTAAGCAGAGTATTTGAAATATAAAGAGTTAATTGTAATTTTGTCCAGTGATAAATAGGAACAACTCTCTTCTTTTCCCTCTCCTGAGTGCATAATGATGATTGGTTAAGATGACTTTAATTCCTAAATCCCATTTTAATCCCATCATTGAATATTTCCTTAACATTTGCATCTCCTTATAAAGCATATCTACCTATACTCTACAGTTCAACGTGACTAACCTAGTTGATTCTACCATAGCTTTCCTGAGTCATTATGGTTCACAACACATTATAGCAATTCTCTTGGCTAGAATGAAAAGTAAATGAAGATATGAAGGTTAATCATCATATTAAGTAATTAAAAAAATAATTTTGAAAATATTTTTCACTTCTTCACATCCTATTCAATCATCACAAGGTATAAAAAAGAGTATGACTCATAAAGCTTGATGAATATACTTCAAGGCTTTGTTTGAAAATAAGATAATTCCACTAAATAATGTGTTTAAGGAAATACAACAAATTAAATACACAACCACTTATCTTCCTCTCTTTTACAACAACCTGAAGAAGTTCCACCAAATGCCTCCCTTGCTGCTGCTCCTAAAGTTTTTCCTTATCCTCAACTCAAGAAAAAGACAAAGAAACAAAACACTACAACACACACAACCTTCTCCTTACTTTACCACTCAATTCTCCCCAAAATAGTCAATATAACCTTAACTTTCATCAATCCCTTCTTTTTGCAGACATAGACATTTTATAGATTTAAGCATAATGCATATTAACCCACTTAGCCGTTTGCATGACCTTCCATGACAGGTGGTTAAACTGCTCAAGACTACCTTAGGCAGTTTTTCGCACCTAGGCGCTAGTCTCTTAGATTGTGGAACTGGGCTTGGGAGCCTAGACACCAACATCTCCGACTGCCAAGCTGAGACTGATGCCTAGGCGCCTTGGGGTCTGGTGCCTATGCGCCAGTCTTCTACATGCTCATTTGCTCAAAGTTTCCTTCACCTAGCTCCACTTCGAACACCTATTATAACTACAAGAAAAACATGAAAATACATTTTTTTAAAGTGCAATTTCATCCATAAAAGTTTAAAACATAAAAGAATTTAAGTATTCTTTCTACACATCAAAATCCCCCAAACATAAGTGTTACTTATCCTCAAGTAACACTCTAACTTAAATACCAAATTAGTTAATTTGAGGGAGTGGGTTTCATAAAAATATATCAACAATTATGCATCAGTAGATTCATTGAAATGAAAATATAATAATTCCATTAAACTGGTATAGTCCAAGGGTGTAAGAAAGTTTGCATCCGACCAAGTAATTCTGATTTGCTATTTATTTACAAAAAAAAATATCACATGTTAAATAGGGTACATTAGATGTAATTAGATAGAATGTAAGCACTTCTTTTAAAAAAATTACTTTTACTTCACAAACATAAGAATAGAATGTAGGCACTTCTTTTAAAAAATTTACTTATACTTCACAAACATAAGTAAGCTTAGGAATGTAGTAAAGCTTCAAATTTTAAAAGAATAAGGCTTCTTTTCAAGCTTCTCGTCACTTTATATTTTCTTTTAATCTCTTTTTTGCCTTTTCTTTAGGATGTATATTTCAATACTGACCATAACTTTATGAGGATCACTATATATGAATAGTCCTTGCAATAGTTTTGAATTCCACTATGATCTCTCTAAAGTAAAACAAACTGCATTTCTCCACTTTTTCATTTATTTTTTAAAAATTTAGGAATTATTAGTTGAAAATATAATTTTATGGGCACTTAATTCTTGTTAAATATATATCTAAATGCAATCAATTTAATAAATATGTAACACTTTTTAAAATTAAAAAAAGTTAAATCATTTTTGTATATGTCAAATTACAAAATTAGTTCAACACTAGTCTAGCCTAATTTACATAGTGTTTAAAATGAGTAAACTATTATTTTCCTTTATCAATATCGTAAAAGTTCAAATTTAAATCCACATTCCTCAAGTTTGATTAAACATAGCAATTCAAACTTTGTTTACTGAGGACAAATAAGTTTAAGTTTAAAATATTTTTCTTTCCCCACAAACCTAATTCTAATCATATTCAACATTTTAAAACATGAATGTAAATGCGAAGAAAATAGTCATCCCAAGGAAAATTGTAAATGCAAATTAAAATTGGCCCATTACTCGGTGAACTTTGACATTTTAATCATCCTAAGGAAAGGGTACTTAATTATTCAGTTGATATTTTATTTAGGAGTTATGCACGTGAATGCCCCTAAGGCAAGCCTAAGTCATCAAAGGTTTTGTACCCACCATTAAAGTTGGGCTCATAGTGTTTAGTGGCATTTATGGTCAATCATATTACATTTCTAAATTTCATCCAATAAGTTTAAAGATCAAGCTTAGATCACTACTAAGCTTGTAACAATCTTAAATGTAGAACGTGCAATTATTTAAAATTTAATTTTGGTGGTATGTATTCTTATCAAAGATTATATGATATCCAATTGTGGGCTTATAATAAATAAATTATCATCCTTCTAACCTAAGCCCATTACTTCACAATCATTTGATTTAAATTAACTTTGAAGTCCTAATAACTTGGAAAATTATAATTTTACTCTTATCATGGACAATGTGGAAAATTGGTTTCTACTATTTAACCCATTATATTTCAATCATCCAAAAGTACTCATTAAGATGAAAATTACACATTATTCCCTTTGGTTAATCCTAAATTTTCTATTAAGGTAGAGGAATCTAAAATGACTATTTTTCCCTTAGGGCTCTCCACTTCATAAATCATTAAGCATAATCCAATTGACTTTGAAAACTTTGGAGCACCCTGTCCACGGGGCAACTAAAACATCATAAGAGAAAATGCAGTTTTTCAAAATTTAACTTAGATTAAATAATTATCTTAACCTAGAAATTTTTTTTTAATATTTATTTATTTAATCAATTAAAATAAATTTTTTTATGATAGAATTATTAGAGTTTCATCTAGGTCAGAGAAACACTGAGGTAAAATTTCATGATTTTTCAAATTAAATTTTAATTATCATAATTATTTTAATGAAAAAATAGGAAAAATACATTTTTAGCGTTTTAAAATTTATATTTAACTCATGAAGATTAGGAAAAATATTCTAATGAGTCTTAAGTGATCAGAAAATAATTAGGTACATTTTGAAACATTTTTGTATTTTTTAATTTTTAAATTATTTTTAATCATTTTTAATTCAAAATTTAGTTAAAAATGAAGTATTTCTTAAAAATTAAGCTTTTTTTTCCAAAGTTCCCTTGATCACAAGGAACTTAGAAAATCATTTTCATCAGTTTTCTAAGCGTTTTTAATTTAATATAATATTTTTGTACAAAAATATAATTTTTCTCATAAAATCAACTTTACTGTTCAAACTTAATCAAATAATTTTCATATTTTTACATTAAATCAACATAAAGTTCTTACACAATGTGGAATTGAATTTGTTAATTTTTTATTAGTATTTAATTTAAATAAATTAATACAAGATATAGACATTTAATTAACTATAGAAATGCATAAATTGTTCAAACCATCATACTATTTTTTCTAAGCTTGTTTAACCATAAGAAACCTACGAAAATTTATCTCATATTTTTTCAAGTGATATTTTAACCTATATAATTATGTTAAGCAAAACTAGCCTTCCAAAAATTAAAATTAGGGTTACAAATATATGGAAAAAATCACATAACATTTCCTTTGTCATGAAGAACAAACCCTAAAAATCTCAAGCCATGTTAAGTAATATTTAATCATAAGAAATTAAAATACCACAGAAAGTATTTAATTATTTAAAAATCAAAGACTCAACAAATAATTTTTATTTTGGTCCACATTATTCTCCTTTGTTCACTGAGTAAGAGAAAATTTTTTATTTTATTTTTATGATTTTTCTATGAAACGTTATGAATATTTTAAAGATCAGTAAATTAAATAAATCATTTAAATCCCTATTTATTTATTTATCCATGCGACGCCATGTTAACCTACGGAAGCTCCGAACAGCTATGTGGTGCTCGCCATTCAAAGCCACCAACCACCTCAGGGCCATGCGTTTCGCAGTTCACATACCATCTCCTCGTCTAGCTCCATCACAATCGCCCATTGAATAAATGTGGAAACGGATGACATTCGTTCATCATTTCCAATCTCCCTAACCTGAGTGTCGTCCAAACTAAAAGCTTAAAATCTCAAGCTACAGTCAACCAAATCATTTTGGGTTTACAACTTTATCTACTCAAGACAAACTTATCTATACGGTTGATCGAGCATGAAATACAGTTTGTACATACAGATAATCAAATTAAGCTCGGTTTGAAAGAGAGTTAAATACCTTTGTCTGAGAGGGGAGATCTCAATTAGATGGTTGGAGAATCTTCAGAGGAGTCCAATGAACCTTCACATGAGCTCCTGGGTGTGGTGAAATGCCTTGGTATAATATTAATCAAAGCCATTTTTAGGTGTTGTTCTAGAGCTAAGTTAGAGGCTCTCTGTGATGGGGCTTTTGTGGGGGATCAACTCCTCACTCAAGAGATGGTGTGTGCAAATTTAATTGAAGTTTGGTGCACTGTGGTCTACTTTAAGTGGTTAGGTGATGCTTTCAACTCAAGTTCAGGTGGTTTTATAATTGAAGGAAATAGATTCTTATCAACATTTTCTGTGATATCCAACATCTCAAATCTTTCTTGAACATAATCTAATTCTTCATTTTCAAATTTATCCAGAATAATTTCATCATTCTCTTCAATTTGTTCTTAACAATTCTCTTCTTTTTTAAAATGCTTTTTATCTTCAAAATGTTCATTCAGTAGATGCTCAATAATTTCCATGCGAAAACATTTATTATCTTTCTCAACAGCAGGGTATTTCATAGATTTTGCAATGTTAAAAGTCACTTCTTGATCATTAAGTCGCATAGTTAATTCTCCTTTTTGAACATCTATCATAGCTTTTCCAGTAGCTAAAAATGGTCTCCCTAAAATGAAAGGTATTTCTTTATCTTCCTCCATATAAAAAATAATGAAATCCACAGGAAAGATAAATTTATCAACTTTTACTAACACATCTTCTATAAGTCCCTTAGGATGTGTAACTGATTGATCTGCTAATTAAAGAGTTACAGAAGTAGGTGAGACTTCTCCTAATCCTAGTCTTTTGAAAATTGAAAGAGGCATAAGATTAATGCTGGCTCCCAAGTCACATAAAGCTCTTCCATAAAATTTTTCACCGATAGCACACAATATAGTGAAATTACCAGGATCTTTTAATTTTTAAGGAAGCTTTTTCTGAATAATTGCACTACACTCTTCGCTAAGTGCGACAGTTTCGTTATCTATGAACTTCGTTTTCTTGTTCAGAATATCTTTCATAAATTTCACATAATTGGGAATCTGCTCTAAAGCTTCTATGAAGGGAATGTTTACCGCTAGCTTCTTAAGAATTTATAAAAATTTGGAAAATTGTTTAATCTTTTTGTGTTGGTTCAATCTTTGTGGAAACGGTGGTGAAGGTTTTTCCACAGTAATTTTTATTGGTGTAAATGGATACTCTAAGTCTGGGTACTCATTATCCTTTTCTTTTTCAGTATCCACTTTCTCTTTTTCAATTTCTATTTCTTTTTACACTCTAGAATCCATTTTTTTCCACTTCATAATTGAATCGCTTTGATTTGTTCTTTTCCTTGATCTTTAGGATTTGGTTCCACAGTACTCGGAAAAGTTCATAATGTTCGGTTACTAAGCGCAGTAGCGATATGCCCTAACTGGTTTTCAATTTTCTTAATAGCAGT
>NW_018233805.1:80378-81210 GCF_001263595.1 Phalaenopsis equestris
GTTTTGACATTAAAGAACCACCAGCCGCAACATCTATAATCAATCTAGGAGATCCCACTAATCCATTATAAAAAGTTTGAATTATTAACCAATCTGGTAACGAATGATGAGGGCATTTCCTAAGAAGATCTTTAAATCTCTCCCAAGCTTCATATATTGACTCTCCATCAATCTGACAGAACAATGTTTTGTCATTTCTTAGTTTAGTAGTCTTTGATGGAGGGAAATATTTGGATAGAAATTTCTATGACAGTTCTCCCCAAGTTCTAATAGATCCAGGTGCTAACGAGTTTAACCACATCTTAGCCTTATCCCTCGGTGAAAAAAGAAAAAGTCTAAGTCTAACAACATCATTTGAGACTCTATCATATTTAAAAGTAGCACATAGTTCTAAAAAACTAGCGAGGTGTAAATTAGGATATTAATTTGGTGTTCCTCCAAATTGATTGTTTTGTACCATTTGGATAATAGTAGGTTTAAGCTCAAATCACATAGCAACTACATCAGGATTTTGGATAGATAAGTAAATTTAATGAACCGTAGGATTTGCATAATCTCGTAAGGGTCTAGGTTGGTGTTCATTTTCTATTCCTTGATTGTTCATGTTGTTTTTCATTGTATCACAATTTTTAGGTTTTCTTCTTAATCTTCTAATCTTTCTAACAATGCATTCTAATTTCAAATCGTAAGGTATAAGATTTTCAGGTCTAAATTTGTGCATACAATTTGAAATCAGTACACAGTAATATAATTAGTTAAATATAAAATTAAGTTTTAAATATAAAATTAAGTTTTTAATAATCCTAAATTGTCTGTTACTCTTATACTTCCC
>NW_018233805.1:81236-85676 GCF_001263595.1 Phalaenopsis equestris
ACTCCCCGGCAACGGCGCCAAAAACTTGACTGACTTTTTATAAATTAACAAATACAAGAATTTGATGGCGCTACTAGAAGATTTAATTTCCAACAATGACGTCCAAAGACTTGATCACGACTTTGTAGATGTGTCTAATTTGATTAAGATGTATAAATATATTATTCAATAATGTTAAAGTCAAATTTGTCAACGAAAGTATACATATCGCTCAAGTAATATAGGGCTCTAATGGAGTCCTAGAAATTGATCACACAAGGAATAGTTAAATCTATGGACTAAGATTTTATAAAAAGTAATACTTCAATTACAACAACGAAGTTCAATTTGCTTATCTGTCACTAATAGACAACTGAAATAACTATGTAATTTTATCGATAAAATAACTAAATATGCTAATGAAGTTATGATTGGGATAAATAAGAAAGCATCCTTCTCCTTGTCATGAAATTATAGTGAAATGGACAAAATGAATTAAATTAATTTATATTGTGTCAAATAGGAGCATACCTATTCTTTACTCTTTAGTTCAGACATAAAGAACATTGAATGATCCTATGCTTGGTTACCGATTCTGCAGCTAGGCTGGGAGGATACCGGCACTCACTTCGGAGCTCCCACGTTCCCCTCACCTCAGGGCTAACATCTACACATCAGCACCCAAGTAATAGGACCGAATTGGGGATTTTAGTCTGTCACTCTAAAATCTTCAATTGTACGCCCGATAATATATTTTCTCTATTTATTTGCACCCAAATTCCAAGGGCTTTGATCTCCCTGAATCTTGGATGTAATCTTCACTTTAGTTGTAAAACTCAACATATTTTAACAAATCAATTGGCCAGATTTAAAGTAAATTAAGATCGAAGTGAAAAGATCATCACAATTTCTTAAACATTTTATGGCTTTACTAATTCAAATCATCATTTCACAAATCTCAAGACAAGGAGAAAGACAGAGAAAACTACTCAGATCTCATGGGGAATGTTAAAAAAAACTCAGAATTCATATATAAATTCAAAGTCATACAAACTACAACAAATAAATAAACTTATCTCCAATTTCTCCCCAAGTATACTCCTCAAAGTTTGTATGAATCTCTTCCTTTCTTTACAACACACAAAACTCCTCTTCAAAATAGCAAGGAAGAAGAAATCTCTCACTTTCCCTCCACTCTTACAATCTCTCAAAGAATTCCTCACAATCTCTTCACTCTAATGGAACATTTCTAACCTCCAGGCTCTCTAGCATTCTCTAGCGCTCTTTAGCGCTCTCTACAGTTCTAAATTTTTGGCCAAAATGTTCTTTTAAGATTGTGGATGAGCTTTCCCAAGAGTTTCCTAAGCATCCCTTCAAAATTTGGCCTTATCCTAAGCTTGAGTAGGCATAACCGTCGATCTCGCCGTCGATCTCGCCGTCTCTCGCCGTCCGCAGCCTCAAGGGCGCCGTCGGCGGGCTTCTGAAGAATTTTTTCTTGTAGTCTCGGGAGTCAAGGGCATCGTCGGCGGCCTAGTTCAATTCTCCACATTTTGGTCCATCGTCGGTTGCCTATTTCAATTCTCCACCTTTAGGTCCTTTTCGATCCAAATTCGCTCCCTTTGGCATTATGTTGCTCCAATGACCCTAGATCATCATTCCTGTAACAAAACATCAAAAATACCTTTCTTTAAAGTGAAATAACTTCAAAAGCAATATAAAATAGCTATGAAAATCTCAACATATTTTCCTTTGGTCACCTTATCGAATGAATATAAGGGAAATTAGGAGTTTTTTAGGACATGCTGGATTTTACAGGCGATATATTAAAGACTTTTCTAAGATTGCTAAGCATTTATGTCATTTACTGGAAGTCATTTACTGGAATTTATGTCATTTACTGGAAAAAATATATAATTTTCATTTTTGATGAGGAATGCTTAAAATCTTCTAAATTATTAAAAGAAAAATTAATCACTGCACCAATTATAGTTTCACCAAATTGGGGAAAACCTTTTAAACTTATGTGTGATGCAAGTGACTATGCTATTGAAGTTGTTTTAGGACAAAAATATGATAAAATTTTGAAAGTTATTTACTATGCTAGTATAACTCTTAATGAAACTCAAATTAATTATATAACAACTGAAAAAGAGTTATTAGCAATAGTATATGCCTTTGATAAATTTAGATCTTATTTGACTGGAACTCATTGTGTAGTACATACAGAACATTCTACTATTAAGCACTTAATGAAAAAGTAGGATACTAAACCGAGACTTATAAGATGGATTCTTCTTTTACAAGAATTTGATTTTGAAATAGTAGATTGGAACGGAACTGAAAATTAAATTTCTGATCATTTGTCCAGGCTTGAATTAGAAAAACCACTCTGTTTTGAAAAAGAAATTAATGAACATTTTCCATATGAAAAATTGTTCACTATAAGTGAGTGGTGTGTTTCGTGGTATGCCGACATTGTGAACTATATTGTTAGTGATCTTAAAACCTATGGAATGACATACCAACAAATGTGGAAATTTATTTCTGAAGTTAATACTTATTTTTGGGATGACCAATATTTATATAAACAAGGAAAGGATCTGATCATTCGAAGATGTGTACCATTAGAAGAAACTTATGAAATTATCCAAAATTATCATAATTCTGATTTTAAGGGACATTTTGGTGTTGATAAAATAACATACAAAATTCTACAATCTGAATTTTATTGGCCTACAATTTTTAGAGATGTTAATGCTTATATCAAAACTTGTGGTAGATGTCAAAGAGTAGGCAATAGTTTTAGAAGAAATGAGATGCCCCTCAATTATATGCTAGACGTTGAAATAGTTGATATTTGGGGATTAGATTTCATGGGACCATTTATACCATATTTTGGAAATTTATATATTATGTTAGCAATGGACTATGTATCCAAATGGATAGAAGTTGTTGCTTTACCTCGATGTGATGTTCAAAGTGTTGCAAAATTTTTGAAAACAAACATATTTTGTAGATTTAGGATGCCAAGAGTTATCATTATTGATGGGGGAAGTCATTTCTGAAAAGTAATTATGGAGAAGTTATTAATGAAATATCATATAAATCATAGGATTGCTACTGCTTATCATCCCCAGGTGGTTTGACTGAATTATCCAATCGGGAAATTAAAAGAATTATGAAAAATTCAATGAATCTAACAAAAATGGATTGGTCAGTCAAACTTGACTATACTTTGTGGGATTATAGGACTATATATAGAACTCCTATAGGAATGTCCGTATATAGACTAATATTCGGGAAAACTTATCACTTACCAGTTGAACTTGAGCATAAAGCATATTGGGCTATTAATAAGTTCAATTATAATTTAAAAGATGCTGGTGAGAAAAGATTGTTACAATTAAATGAGCTTGAAGTGATAATGAATGAATCTTATGAGTGCTAAAATTTATAAAGAAAAGATGAAAATGTGGCGTGATTGAAAGATTCTTACTAAAAATTTTCTGTCAAGGGAACAAGTTGCTTTATAATACAAGGTTAAGATTATTTCCAGGCAAACATAAGTCCAGGTGGCTGGGTTCATTTGTTGTGATAAGAGTTTATCCATATAGAGTTGTGGATATTAGAGATCCTAATTCTTAGAAAATTTTTAAAGTGAATAGACATAGACTGAAACCTTATTATATAGGGTATCAGCATAAATATAATGATTGAATGATGTCGGGTCAACCAGAATGAGCACTGGTTATTGACTGTCTTTTTGTAAATCGACAAATACAAGACTTTGATGGCGCTACTAGAAGATTTAATTTCCAGCAATGAGGTCCAAAGACTTGATCACGACTTTATAGATGTGTCTAATTTGATTAAGATGTATAAATATAATATTCAATAATGTTAAAGTCGAATTTTTCAAAGCAAGTATACGTATCACTCAAGTAATATAAGGCTATAATAGAGTCCTAGATATCGATCCCACAGGGAGTAGTTTAGAATTACAGACTAAGACCTTAGAAAAACAATACTTTAATCACAACAACGACGTTCAATTTACTTATCTGCCACTAATAATCGATTGAAAAAAATAAAAAATTTTAATAACTAATAAATAACTAATGATATAAAGTAGGGTTTAATTGGGATATTCAATATATAAGAAGCATCCTTCTCCTTGTCAAGAAATTATAGTGAATGGATAAAATGAATTAGTTCAATTTATATTGTGTCAAATAGAAGCATACCTATTCTTTACCCTTTGGTCCAAGCATAAAGAACATTGACTAATCCTATGTTACTGAATCTGCAGCTAGGCTGGGAGGATGTCAGCTTTCACTTCGGAACTCCCACGTTCCCCTCACCTAAGGGCTAACATCTACACTTCGGTCCTAATATTTTGGTGACGAATTGGGGATTTTAGTATATCACTCTAAAAGCTCCAATTCTTCGTCCAAGAATAAT
>NW_018233805.1:85691-90141 GCF_001263595.1 Phalaenopsis equestris
TTATTTGCACCCAACTTCCAAGGGCTTTGACCTCCCTGAATCTTGGATGTAATCTTCACTTTAGTTGTAAAACTCATCATATTTTAACAAATCAATTGGCCATATTGAAAGTAAATTAAGAACAGAGTGAAAAGATCATCATAATTTCTTAAAAATTTTCATGGCTTCGCTAATTCAAATCACCATTTCACAAATCTCAAGACAAGGAGAAAGACAGAGAAAACTACTCAGAACTTATGAGGAAAACACAACAAAACTCAGAATTCATAAAAAAAATTAAAGTCATTCAAACTACAACAAGTAAATAACTTATCTTTAAATTCTCCCCAAGAACACTCTTCGAAGTTCCTCTGAATCTCTTCCTTTTTTTACAACACACAAAATTCCTCTTCGAAGTAGTAAGAAGGAAGAAATCTCTCATTTTCTCTTTCCCTCCACTCTTACAATTTCTCGAAGAAATCCTCACAATTATTACACACTAATGGAACCTCTTTAACCTCTAGGGCCTTTCTACAATTCAGGATCTTCCAGGCTCTCTTAATTTTTGGTCAAAATGTTCTTTTAAAGTTGTGGATGAGCATTCCCAAGAGTTACCTAAGCATCCCTTCAAAAAGCATCCCTTCAAAATTTCATCCCTTCAAAATTTGGCCTTACCCAAAGCTTGAGTAGGCATAATCGTAGATCTCACCGTCAGCGGCCTCGAGGGCGTCGTCGACGGGCTTCTAAAGATTTTGTCTTGTAGTCTCGGGAAAAACTCGCCATCATTGGGGTAAAGGGCGCCGTCGGCGGCCTAGATCAAATCTTCACATTTTGGTCCTTTTCGCTTCAAATTTGCTCCTTTTTGTATCTTTTTGCTCCAATGACCCTAATTCATCATTCCTGCAACAATACATCAAAAATACCTTTCTTTAATGTGCAATATCATTAAAAACAGTATAAATTAGGTATGAAAATCTCAACATATTTCCCTTTGGTCAAATTCCCCCAAACTTAGCTATTACTTGTCCTCAAGTAATTTTAGTACAATATAAAAATTATGATCTACAGTAGTAAAATTTTAATTTAGAAATACTATAAGTTTGATTTAAATAAACATAGTGAGATTTTAAGAAAAAATTCAAGTAATTGAATCAACTCTGTACCTCCAGATTATCTAGTCATCAAGTTGTAAGAGTTCTAGTCTTCTATTTATTTCAAGAATGACTATATGTTGCACTATTAAGTCACTTAGAACATCCAAAAGATAAGAATTTCATGAGAACTCTACTAGTAAAAGACCTATTCGATAAATATAAGTTCAGGAATGTATATAAATTTTCCCTTTAGGTAGGTCCAGTGAAGCCAATTTTTGATTAGGCATATCCTCAAGCTTCTCCTCGCTTCCATAATTTTTTCTTTTTTTTCTCTTTTTCATTTGGATTGTTTTAAATCCTATTTATTTTTCTTTTCATTTCAGGGATTATTTTCAATCCTTTATTTTTCCTTTTTCAAGTGAGGATTACTATATCTGGATAGCCTTTAATGATTTTGAGCATCCCATTTCTTTTCCTAAATTTGAAACTCAAAGCATTCCCTTATCTTATAAATATTTCATAGCTTTTACATCATTGAACCCCAATCTTTTCTTCTCAAATGAATTTCCAGATTCTTAATACTTCAAAATATAGTGTTCTTTACTTTAAATAGTTAATTATAATCTTATTCTCTTATACTAAATAACTTAAGTTACAAACTTAATTTTTATTACAAAAATATTTCTTTATATCTACCATAATATTTAAATAGTTACAAAAATATAGTTACCTGAATCAAATTCACTACATAAAATCATAAAAATAATTTTTGAAAATATTGAAATAGAGGACATCTAATAGTTAATCTTTTTCTTCCCTTCCCCAAACTTAAAATTTTTAAATATGAAATAATACAGGTGGAAAGAAAAACTATAAATATAAATCATACCTCAGTATTGTAGGCATTTTCATCATTCTGAAATTTTTGCAAACCTTCTCAAATTTTTAGTTCACCTGGTTTGTAATATTAGGAGATTTCTACACATAAATCATTAGAGGAATTTATGGGTAATGAAATTTTGAAATAACTATAAATTTAAAACAAGCACAACATTTCTTACACAATCACAATACTAAACAATTAAAATTAAAATGCTGAATAAAAATCACATTACAATCCACAATTCTACTCAATATCTATTAAACTACACATGCACATTTAACTACCACACTAACTTTATAAAAATTAAAATTATCCAAGTACACAAAATGAAAGTCCAAATACATAAACATCCATTTCTCTTAGAAAAAGATTACATAAAATAAAAATACAAACATAATTACATCAATTTCATTCAATATCAAAATCCCAAGCTATATTTTCATCACCTTGATCAGTAGGTGGATTGGGTTGATACTGAGTATATCGGGGGCATTCAGGAAACGTAGCATCAGGCTCTCCTTTGTAGTGTCGGGCCTGAGCTTCATAATAGGCTACCTAAATAGTTAAATGCCTCTGCAAGTACTCACTATCATAATCGTGTCGAAATTCTAAACTTTTAATCCTTTCACTTATCAATTCTATCCTCTTCCGCTGCAAGGTCAACTCATTCATCAAATCAGAGAGGGTAGGGGAACTAGAAGGTTGAAGGTCATAACTTGTAGAGGGGACATCTCTATTAGTAGAAGGTTTTTGACTTCGACTCCCAGTTCTCCATTTCTCATGGGATTCATAAGTCTTCAAATTAGCTTTACTAATGGGTTTCATAGGATAAACCCATTCTTCATCTCCAAATTCTACTCCAGAAAGTTTTTAAAATGTATAAATAAGTCCAGGATGTCTCAGACCTCCACTAGTCTCACTCCTTGTCGTAGTCAATATATTCTTAAGAATTATTCTCCCCACATTTATAGTTTTACTATTATGAATATATAAATTCAGAATAGCTCTATCTCTAGTTACCTCACTATGGTGATAGTTCGGTAACAGAGTAGAGGAAATGAAATAGTGCCACGCCTTAGAGGTGGCATTCAACATGGAAGCAGAAAAGTTTACCCGTTCTCGCTGCTTTATCTTCCATGTTCCTTTCCCATCAGTGAGAAAGTTAATCACATTATTGAGGAGGCCTTCCATCATACTAAAGGATTCATAGTGACAGATCTAAGAGTCTGGGACTTCGTAAAAAGTGTTGATGCGGGCAACGGTAAACTCCGCAAGGAATCCACACACTTGAACGATTACTTCATTAAAATAAATCACATTGGCGTAGAACTCCTTCACAACATTTGCATTCTCTTTATTAGTGGTGTAACAAAAGTTTTCCCACCTCCGCTCGGCAATAACTCGTTCAATTTCTCCTCTCGGACTTTCAAAAACTCGATCTTGTATGCACTTCTTTCCTTTAAATATGGACATAAATTTTGTTTGAGCCATCGCATTGACGAAGCGAGACTCGTCGAACTCAACCCGTCTCTTTTGTCATGGAGCCATTTAGATCTAATCAAATTATAGAAAAATTCCAAACATTACTTCAAATATGTAAATCATGACTTCCAAAAGTAATTATAAGAGTTCAACAATAAAATCCATGAATCTCTTCCCAAATTTTCCTTACATTTCAACATTTTTTGGATCTCCTCAACGTTGAAGGAATTCATGGTGGAAATCAAATATTTTTAGCTTGGAGTGAAGCTCTTACCTAGAGATGATCAAATCCGGTGTCAAAAAGCTTTGAAATCGGCTCCTAATCCAAGATCTCTCAAGCCCTTGGTCGAAAATGATGTTTTTAGGAGAAAGGGGATGATGAATAGTGGCGGTTGACTGGTAAAAATCACGGTTAAAGGTGTTTTTTGTGAGCTCGTTGTCGGTGGGGTCGATGGCGCCGTCGACACACTTAATTGGAATTTAAATCCTAAGTTTTGGGAAAATCTCGTCGTCGACAGCGTTTAAGGCGCTGTCGGCGAGCTTTATTGATTTTGTCCAAATTCCAGATTTTTACGATTTTGATCAATTCCAAGCCTAAAAGACATCTGTTTAATTATATAGACATAATTTTAAATAATTAAATGATGTAATTAGCACGTATAAACTTTCACAACACAAAACATCACATTTATATATAAATTCCAAGGGGTACAATATACGTTCATAACACACCTAAGTTTGGTATTTTCTCAACCTCAATACATTAATTCAGCGTCGCAACAATCCAAGCCACAACAATCAAAATGCTGAAAACAAAAAATCCTATGCTTATTCTCAACTATACAGAGATCTAGAAGCATAATTCTAAAGCAAAGTAAATATAAAGTTCAAATCAAAATACATAGATAGACATATAGGTAGTAATATAAATCCACTAATCTTCAGACTCAGTATTCAGACTTCCTCTTAGAACACCCAATGATTGCACATGAACGAAGAGGTTGCACATGAA
>NW_018233805.1:90230-92111 GCF_001263595.1 Phalaenopsis equestris
GTATCAATCGTATCAAACTATCTTCTAAATGTCCAGAATGTTTGAAATGTTCCTTCATGCTCCAGTCCAAATGATCAAAGAAATCGAAGATATTATTAATCGCATTCAAGACATTTTGGACCTCCTTTTCCAATTTCTTGATTCGGCGCAGGATCACCAAAGACTTACCAGGGACTAAGGGTTGAACTTGCAGTGAATTCTGAGATGATTGATCAACTATCATGGCCATGTCATTTTCATCTTCAAATGTCTCAGTTGGGTCTAAAGGCTTCCAAGGTAGAGGTAAATTTTCCCAATTTTCCTAGGACACTTGGAACTGACTGCAAAGTGAGAAAATTATGGAGGGGTGTCTAAGCCCATAAGTGGATCCGTGAACGATCAGTCCCAGAACCGACTTCACAATTATAGATCCAATGTCGATCGGCAGTCTCCTTTGGATGCAATAATTCAAAATGGCACTTTCTTTAGAAACTTTACCGATCTTCATTGTCAGTAACAGTTTCGTAAAAATGAAAAAGTACCAATGTTTTGAAACGCGATTAAGAAGTGTTGCAGAAAAGCTAACATACCCGTTCTCTCTCATTTCGTAATCGTCAGTTTCGTCCGTTAAATATTGTTAAATTTCATTCATCTGGTTTCTTATTAGGACAAAATTGGGATAGTGGCAACAGGAACATTATCTATCATATATAACTCATTGATCCGTGCAGGAGTGAAAGTTATCCATCTCCCTTGCACATAAAAACCTCCTTGGTTGATTCCATGCAAATTTGCATAAAACTCTTTTACCACTGGAGCCACCACGGCGGCAGTAGTGTAGCACAACACTTCCCATCTTCGCCGCACTATCATTTCTTCAATATCTGTCATGGGATTATTCAATCCACGATTCACAAATCCTTGTTCTTTGATTAATCTTTTCTTTGTCAGCAACTTGTTGAAGATTCACTGCGCTTCCGCACTAATAAACTTTCGCCGATTGAAAACTTGCATTATGGGATTATCAGGGAAGTTGGCTACCATAGGAATGAAATTGGTAGAGTTTCACTTCATTTATGGAGGGAAATTATGAATTAGAATTTGAATATTTGAGTTTAAAAAGACTATTCCTGCCCAAAAACTGTCAAAAACCACCACTCAAACACAAGAAATCGTCATCTCACCGGTCTCACCGTCGGCAGCCTCGATGGCGCCGATGGCACGCCTTTGTATTAATTTTGTCTGGACTCTCGAGAAACACCCACCGTCGGCGGCGTCGATGGCGTCGTCGGCGCCCAAGGTAATGCTTTCACAGTTTCGCTCTGGTCCGAATGCGTTCCAATTTTAAAGAAGTTTTAAGGGTAAATAAGAGTAGTAGAGCTTAATACTAACATAAACTAGAGATAATATCAAATAGAAACTATTATAATTGCGAATAAAGTAAAGATAAGTATGGGTTGCCTCCCATAAAGCACTTGGTTTAACGTCGTCAGCCCGACCTATTCAGGCAGCCCGACCTATTCAAGTGTTATTCAGGTTGACTGATCTTAAAACAACTTTAATAATTGGTCTTTTACCCTCATAATATGGTTTTAATCTATGTTCATTTACTTTAAATCTATTTCCCATTTTTTTATCTTCAATTTCAATAGCTTTGTAAGTATAAACTTGAGTCACAGTAAATGACCCTAACCAACGAGACTTCAATTTTCTAGGAAATAACTTCAGCCTAGTATTGTAAAGCAAAACTTCTTGTCCTGGTTTAAAGTTCTTTTGGTTAATCTTCCAATCATGTCATAACTTTAGTTTCTCCTTATCAATTTTAGTGTTATCATAAGATTCATTTCTTAATTCTTCCAATTCATTTAATTGTAACAATCTCTTCTTACCAGCATCTTTCAA
>NW_018233805.1:92229-92570 GCF_001263595.1 Phalaenopsis equestris
AGGAGTTTTATAAGCAGTCCTATAAGCCCATAATGTGGTATCTAATCTAGTGGACCAATCTATTCAACTAGGGTTTACAGTCTTTTCAAGTATTTGTTTAATCTCTCTATTAGAAACTTCAGCTAACCCACTGGTTTGAGGGTGATAAGCAGTAGAGATTCTATGAATAATATTAAATTTTTTTATCAATCTCTAAATTAATTTATTCTTAAAATGGGATCCTCCGTCAGTAATAATCATTCTAGGCATTCCGTATCTAGTGAAAATATTTTTCATTAAAATCTTGAAACACTTTTAGCGTCATAACGAGGTAACGAGGTTGCTTCAATCCACTTAGAAAC